>NC_142090.1:32862332-33166394 GCF_054644295.1 Miniopterus natalensis
CTACCGCTTTCTCTCATTCTCTCATCTGCTACCAAATTCTTTTAATCTGATTTTCTAATAACCACCATTTCTCATCCCCTCTCTACACCTGGGCTGCCACCCCTGCTTCTCATTGCCCACATTCTCTAAGATACAAAGCCATCTCTTAGCTTACTCATCAGTCTCCAGTCTCATCCCCTGTCATCCACATTCTGCCAAAATTTGAACTTGATTCTTTGACTCTTTGATTCTTTAAAATCTTTGTTTTTTTTCCCTCTGAATAAAGGTGAAACTCCTCAGCACAACAGAAAGGTTCTGATGGCTTTGATGCTGCCCACTGCCCAAGCTTATCTCTGATCACCACCCTCCTCTCTCCCCCATCTCCAGCCAAACTGAGCTACATGCAGAACTACAAATAGACCCTGTTTTCTCTGCCTGGAACCTTCCCCAGGCCACCTTACTAATCCCTTGAGAAACAGCTCAGGTCTCAGGCCCAGGAATCTGCCCATCTCTGAACCTACCTTCCAACCATCCACACCCTCCCCTATTCCCCATCTCTCCCCTCTTGCCCCTCTTAAGTGCATCACAAGGCTCTTTTGCTCACCTCTATTTTGGCACAGAAGATACTGTTTAATTATTGGATGTTTCCTTATCTATATCTCACAAACACTGGGCATATAATTGTGATTTAAATTAATAATATTTCTTTATGCAGTGAATACTCATGAATATGATCTTTGTAAAATGCAAGGGGAAAGATACTGGGGGACAGTGAAACAGGTCCAGATTCTACTCTCAAGACATATACACAAATCTATTTATAAAAATAAACTAGTTTGCCTGGCTGGGCATGGCTCAGTAGTTGAGCATCAACCAAGGATCCAGCAGATCATGGTTTGATTCCCAGTTAGGGCACATGCCTGGAGTGTGGCCTCAATACCCAGTTGGGGGTGTGCAGGAGGCAGGTGATCAATGACAACTCTCTCATCATTGATGTTTCTATCTCTCTCTCTTTCTCTCCCTCTCCCTTCCTCTCTCTGGAATTAATATATATTTTTAAAAATAATAAAAATAAAAAATACATACATACATACATACATACATACTAGTTAGAAATTGGAAAAGACCAAAAGAGAAGTACATGGACATGGTATGGGGATTCAAAGAAAGGATAAATAACTTTATATGTTGGGGTGGAGGTGGGGAGCATGTAATGGGTGTGTGATGAATTTGGAGTAGGCTTATCTGATTCAATCCTAGCTCCAAGATTTCTTTACTCACAAGTCATTTAACCTCTCTAAGACCCAGTTTTTTAATCTTTAAAATGGGATTATAAAGGAAATTAAAGATGGCAGCAGACTGAGTGGAAGCTACACTGACACTCTCTTGGGACCAAACTGGAATGACAACTAAAATTTAGAAGAACCAGCCTGAAAACCAATTGAACATGAACTGGAGAGCAACCTCATAACCAAGGAGGAAACTGGATACTGCATAGAGACTGGTAGGAAGTGCAGAGACGTGAAAGGGCTGGCAGGGCTCCCATAAAGAGCAGCTGAATGTATGGAGGGATATCTCAGCTATTGGGGGTTCTCACTGAGGACTCTGGGGCCCAAACCCCAGGCTGGGCATTCCAGCCAAGAGCACCAGAACTGAGAAAGGTGCCCAAATAACACCTGGCTGTGAAAAACAGCAGGGTTTCTGTCTGCCAGGGAGAGATGGCTGGAAATGCAGGCACCATCTTAAAGAGCCAATGCACAATGTTTCAGGTGCTGCCACTCACCTAGGGCTCCAGCAAACAGAGGGTGGAGTGGCCTGGAGCTGTGTGGAGAGAGTCTGGGGCTGTGGGCTCTGGAGAGTGAGATCAGACGGCACCTGTCTGGATGTCTGCATGAAGTCATTCCCCCAAACTGTGGAGGACATCTTTTTCAGGCAGACAGTTTGCTTCTTTTGCCTGAAGGGGAAAACAATTGCCCCACCCTGCTGAAAAATCACACTCATACTCAGAGGAGTTTCTACAGCCAGAGGCTTGTTAAGAGACTAATAACAACCAGCTGTCCAACCCTGTGGAGTTACTACAGCCTGAGACTCATTAAGAGAATCAGATTAATTAGCCTGCAGGCAGAGGCTGACCTCAGAGTGATTTGAGACTTTGCCTGATCTGCTTCTGGACCTGGGTCTTGGAAAAGCAGACTTTGGTGTGCATCTTGGTTCTGTCCAAATGCACCCAGCCCCAGGAGAGACCTCAAGCCGAGAGTTGTTGATAGCTCCAAACAGGGTATTTAGGGCCAATCACAAACTACATCTGACATTGCACTGCACCAGAGACCACTGAAAAAGACTGAGAGTCCTAGAAGACCTACCTAATACATAGAAACAAAACCAAATCAGCAGCCAAAATGGGGAGACAAAAAAATAAGCCCCAAATAAAAGAATAAGAGAAGTCTCCAGAAAAAGAGCTAAATGAAATGGAGATAAGCAATGTATCAGATATAAGGTTCAGAATACTGATTGTAAGGATTCTCAACAGCATAAAAAAGGATATGGAAACTATGAAGAAACTTAAAAATGACATAGCAGAAATAAAGAATACATTGGAAGGAATAAACAGCATATTAGAGCAAGCTGAGGATTGGATCAGTGAATTAGAAGACAGGGTAGAAAAAAATCACTCAATCAGAGATCCAAAAAGAAAAAAACTAAAAAATAAGAGGACAGTCTAAGGGGCCTGTGGGACAACATGAAATGTAACAATATTCACATTATAGGACTGCCAGAAGAGGTCAAAAGTAAGCAAGGGTTAGAGAACCTGTTTGAAGAAATACTGGCAGAAAACTTCCCTCACCTGTTCAAGGAAAAAGTCACACAAGTTCTGGGAGGCACAAAAAGTCCCAAGAAAAAAGAATCCAAAGAGATCCACAGCCAGACACATCATAATTAAAATACCAAAAATCAAGACAAAGAGAGAATCTTAAAAGAAGCTAGAGAAAAGCAATCTGTTACATACAAAGAAGCCTCCATAAGGCTGTGAGCTGACTTCTCATCAGAAACACTACATGCCAGAAGGGAATGGCATAAAGTATTCAAGGTAATGCAAAGCAAGGACCTGAAACCACACTACTCTATCCAGCAAGATTATCATTCAAGATAGATGGTGAAATAAAGAGCTTCCCAGACAAAAAAAGGGCTAAAGGAGCTTATCACCACCAAACCAGCATTACAGGAAATGTTAAAGTAACTGCTGTAATTAGAAGTAGAAAAAGAGAGAGAAACATAGGTATAAAGAATTAAAATGGCAATAGATAAATATTTATCAATAATAACCTTAAATGTAAATATTTTAAATGCCCCAATAAAAAGATTTAGGGTGGCTGAATGTATAAGAAAACAAGACCCAAATATATGCAGTCTACAAGAGACCCACTTCAGAACAAAAGACTCATACAGGATGAGAGTGAAGGAATAGAAAAAATTTTTCCATGCAAATGGAAATGAAAAAAAAGCTGGAGTAACAATATTCATATCAAACAAAATTGACTGCAAAATGAGGGCCATAACAAGAGAAAAGGAAAGTCATTACACAATACTAAAGGGATCAATCCAACAAGAGGATATATCCCTAATAAACATATATGCACCCAATATAGAAGCATCTAAATTTATAAAAAGTCTAGAGGACTTTAAGGGAGAGATTGACAGCAATACAGTCATAGTAGAGGAATTTAACATCCCACTGACTTCACTGGATAGGTCTTCCAAACAAAAAGTCAACAAGGAAACATAAATGAAATACTAGTTCAGATGGATTCAAATGACATTTACAGAACATTCCACCCCAAAGCTGCAGAATATATATTCTTCTCAAGTGCAAACCGGAAATTCTCAAAGATGGGCCAGGCATTAGGACAAAAAACAAGTCTCTACAAGTTCAAAAAGACTGAAATCATATCAAGCATCTTCCTGGACCACAGTGCCATAAATTAGAAATCAACTACAATTAAAACACTAAAGCACATTCAAAAGCATGGAGGCTAAATAGCGTGTTTTAAAACAATGAATGGATTACCAAAGAGATCGAGAAAGAAATTAAAAACTTCATGGAAACAAATGAAAATCAACACACAACAACTCCAAATCTATGGGACACGATGAAAGCAGTCCTCAGACGGAAGATCACAGCACTACAAGTCTTCCTCAAAAAACAAGAAAACATCTAATAAGCTCTCTAACCTACAACTTAAAAACTTAGAAAGAGAACAAGAAAAGCCCATACTAAGTAGAAGGAAGGAAATAATAAAGATCAGAGCAGAAATTAATGACATAGAGACTAAAAAACCAATACAAAACATCAATGAAACCAAGAGCTGGTTCTTTGAAAAGATAAACAAGATTGATGAACCTTTAGCAAGACTCATCAAGAAACAAAGAGAGAGGACCCAAATAAACAAAATCAGGAACGAAAGAGGTGAAATAACAACTGACCCAACAGAAATACAAAGGACTGTAAGAAAATACTATAAACAACTATATGCCACCAAGTTGCACAACCTGGATGAAATGGACAAATTCCTAGAAAAATACAACTTTCCAAACTTCAGTCAGGAAGGGGCAGAAAACTAGAATACGCCGATAACAGCTGATGAAGTTGAAGCAGTAATAAAAGAGCTCCCAGACACAAAAGCCCTGGCCTGGATGGCTTCACAGGGAAGTTTCAGCAAACATTCAAAGGAGAACAAACACCTTCCCTCCTCAAACTATTTCAAAAGATCCAAGAGGAAGGAACACTTCCAAGCCCTTTTTACAAAGCCATCATTAGCCTAATTCCAAAACCAGATAAAGACACTGTAAAGAAAGAGAATTATAAGCCAGTATCCTTGATGAACATAGATGCTAAAATCCTCAACAAAAGAATAGCAAATAGGATCCAGCAATATATTAAAAAGATCATATACCATGACCAAGTGGGATTTATTCCAGTGATGAAAGGCTGGTACAATATTCACAAATCAACAAATGTGATATATCACATAAACAAACTGAAAGACAAAAACATATGATCATATCAACAGATGCAGAAAAAGCATTCGATAAAATCCAATACCCACTTATGATAAAAACTCTCAGCAAAGTGGGAATAAAGGGATCATATCTCAACATAATAAAGGCCATATATGATAAATCTACAGCCAACATCATACTGAATGTGCAAAAACTAAAACCATTTCCCCTAAGAACAGGAACAAGACAGGGGTGTCCACTTTCACCACTCTTATTCAGTGTAGTATTGGAAGTCCTAGCCACAGACATCAGACAAGAAGAAAACATAAAAGCCATCCAAATTGGAAAGGAGGAAGTAAAAATGTCATTATTTGCAGATGACATGATATTGTACATAGAAAATCCTAAAGACTCCACCAAAAAACTACTAGATTTAATAAATGAATTCAGCAAGGTAGCAGGATACAAAATTAACACCCAGAAATCAATGGCATTTTTGTAAACCAATAACATACTCTCAGAAAGTGAAACTAAAAAAACAATCCCATTTACCATTGCAACTAAAAAAATAAGATACCTTGGAATGAATTTAATGAAGATGTAAAAGACCTGTACTTGGAAACCTACAGGATGCTGAAAAAAGAGATAGAGAAAGATATAAACAAATGGAAAAATATACCATGTTCATGGATTGGAAGAATTAACATTATTAAAATGTCCATACTACCCAAAGCAATGTATAAATTCAATGCAATCTCTATTAAAATACCAACAGCATATTTCACAGACCTAGACCACAAACACTTCGAAGATTTATATGGAACCAAAAAACTCCCCGAATAGCCATGGCAACCTTGAGAAAGAAGTACAAAGCTGGAGGGATCATAATACCAGATATCAAGTTATATTACAAAGCCAGTGTAATCAAAACAGCCTGGTACTGGCATAAGAACAGACATATCAATCAGTGGAACAGAACAGAGAACCCAGAAATTGACCCTCACAATTATGGTTAATTAATATGTGACATATGAGACAAGGACATACAATGGAGTAAAGACAGTCTCTTCAATAAATGGTGTTGGAAAAATTGGACAGGTACATTTCAAAAAAGTTAAACCTCCAACTCACACCATACATGAGAATAAACTCAAAATGGATAAAAGACTTAAATTTAAGTCATGAAAATCCTAGAAGAAAGTGTAGGCAGCAGCATCTCAGACATCTGTCATAGCAATATATATGCCGATATATCTCCTAGGGCAAAGGAAACAAAGGAGAAAATAAACATGTGGGATTACTTCATAATAAAAGCTTCTGCACAGCAAAAGAAACCATCAACAAAACAATAGGGAGCCCATTGTATGGGAGAACATATTTGTCAATGATACATCTCATAAAGGGTTAATTTCCAAAATATATAAGGAACTCACACAACTTAACAAAAAGAAGACAAACAATCCAATTAATAAATGGACAAAGGGCCTAAATAGACACTTCAAAATGGAAATACAGATCGCCAAGAGACATATGAAAAATGCTCAAAGTCACTAATCATCAGAGAGATGCAAATTAAAACCACAATGAGATATCACCTCACACCTGCAAGAATGGCTATCATCAACAAATCATCAAATGACAGGTGCTTGCAAGGGTGTGGAGAAAAGGGAACCCTAGTAAACTCCTGGTGGGAATGCAGACTGGCACAGCTACTAAGGAAAACAGTATAGAGTTTCCTCAAAAAATTAAAAATGGAACTGCCATTTGACCCAGTGATCTCTTTTCTATGAATATATCCTAAGAAATTCAAAACACCATTTAGAAGGACTTATGCACCCCTATGTTCATATCAGCACAATTTACAATTCCTAAGATCTAAAAACAATCCAAGTACCCATCAGTAGGTGAGTGGATACAAAATCTGTGGTACATTTACTCCATGGACTAGTAGGCAAACTGTTAAAAAAAAAAAAAAAGTATCTCTTACCATTTGGAACAGCTTAAAATGACCAGGAGAGAATTATGCTCAGTGAAATAAGGCAGTCAGAGAAAGACAAGTACCACATGATCTCACTCATATGTGGAACCTAATGAACAAAATACACTGATGAACAAGATAGATATAGAGATATAGAATAATGGATCAGTAGGACAAATTTCATAGGGAAGGTCAGGGTGGGGGGTTGGGGGAGGAGTAATCAAGAACTTAGATGAATATATACATGACCTATGGACACAGGATAGTGTGGAGAAAAGCTGAGGAGGGCAGGATGGATGACAGGTGGAGGGGGTCAATGGGGGAAAAAAGGGGAACATCAGTAATGCTTTCAACAATAATAAAAAATATTATATTATTAGCCATTATTACAGAAGAGAAAGTTGCATTTGAGCTAGAACTTAAATGATAGAAAACATCTAGACGTGCAGAAAGCAAATTTTGTAATACTGAGTTTTTACTCCATAACTCGTGATTCTCCGTTTTACCCTTTTAATCATTCTCCCTAAATACACATTTCCTGTAACCTGCCCTACCACCACACATTTTCCCCATGGACTTATCCCCTCTCTTTCTAGGTCCCTCACTATAAGGTCTTCCCAGGTCCTTCTAGAATCTAACTACATGAACCTCTACAACCTGTCCCTATCTGTAGTAGGTTGAATAGTGTACTTCCAAGCTTCATATCCATCAGGAACCTCATAATGTGACCTTATTTGGAAATAAGTTCCTTGCAAATGAATTAACTAACAATATCAAGATGAAATCATTCTGAATTTAGGGTGGGCTCTTAATAAAATCACTGGTGTCCTTATGAAAGAAAAGAGGACACAGAAGTATGAGGGAGAAGGCCACGTGAAGACAGAAGCAAAGATTGGAGTGATGTTGCTATAAACCAAGGAACACTGAGAGCCAGCTAGGTGATGATGATAGAACGGCTAGATGATGATAAGTAAGTATTCTCCCCTAGAGCTTTCTGAGAGAGTATAGCCCTAATCACACCTTGATATGAGACTTCTGGCCTCCAGAAACATGAGAGAATAAATTCCTGTTAAGGCACCAGGAATTTGTTATAGCAGCCCTCGAAAATTAACCCACTATTTCATCAGAATGTAACTCACACAGATCTTTCTGAAACACCCCACTTTGATCATAACTCTTGTCTGCCTAGTATCTTTGCATGGTTTCCCACAACCTCTAAGATAAAGTGCAAACCAGTGGAGCATGGCACACAGAGGGCTTCCTATGGGGACCACTTCTGAGCTCTCCAGGGCCTCTTGTCATCCATTTTGGCCATCCATGCCCTATGCTTTAGCCATCTTTCCTGGCCCCACTACCCAGCCCTGTATCTGGTAACTCCTACTCTTCTCTGAAATGAGGAATTCAAATGAAACTCTTCATTTGATGAACAAAATGATTGGCATGGTCATTCACCTTAATTCCTTATTAATCTCTAATGAACAAAAATTCCTACTATACTTTCTCTCAAGAAATTAATCATCAAAAATAATCTATAAAATATAATCTGCAATTTTATAAATATAGTGAAATAATTATTAGCCTTTTTGGCAATGGATTTTTTTTTTAATGAGACTAACCCCCATCTTTTCTGAAAAGATCAATAATGATGAAAGATTTGGCACATGAGTCAGCTGCTCCTGGCAACCTTCCCTCACCCATCTCTGCCCTGAGGCTTGGTTAGGAGTTTCTTCTAGAACTAAATACCGTTATGTTCTGGGCAGCTTCTAGCTTAACACTTACCATATTAATATTATCTGATTCCTTGTCAATCTTTATCAGACTGTAAAACCTTTGACCATGTCTCATTCATCTTTGTGACCCAGTGACTCTAACTGTGCTTGAACCATGTGTGTGTTCATAGCACTGGTTGGATAATCGAATTAACTAAATGGGCAAGGAGTAGGAAGGAGCTCTCCTTTTGGGACCCAGAATTTCAACATATGGCTGAATCTCAACAGTGGTTATGGCATGGTTTCTTACCCCTGGCATGATTAATTGATAGACAGCCTCTCAAATTTATTTGTCTGAATATTAGACTCATAGCATGCTTTTATAACTGCTGGCATGACTTATTGGTAAGGAAACCATTGACAATAGCAATTAAATGATTACAATGGGTTCACAAGACCTGTCTATGGATAAAAGCCACAAAGAAATGCAAAAACCTCTATGTAGGACATCCATGTTTTTTCAAATGCACAGATAAAAAATAAAAATGCTATAATGTTCTCAAAGTAACTTAAACATCAAAGAAAAAAGAAATGTCTTACACCTTTATGGATAATTTATTGAGTTATTAATAACCTGTGACGAGTGAAAGCAGGTTGAATATCAGAAGATTCTCTCTCTCTAAAATTCAGTTTCCTCCAGGCCAGGCGTGGCTCAGCAGTTGAGCATCGACCTAGGGGTTTGATTCCGTCAGGGCACATGCCTGGGTTGTGGGCTCAATCAATGACTCTCTCATCATTGATGTTTCTATCTCTCTCTCTCCCTCTCCTTTCCTCTCTTTGAAATCAATAAAGATATATTTAAAAAAATTAATCTAAAAAATAAAATTCAGTTTCCTTGATATTATTGTCTAATTATATATATATATATTATATATATATATATATATGGTCTAACATTTCATACATAGTGCACTAAAATTAGAAATTCAATGTAAGTGGCTACCAACTTTTGGAAATCTCCAACTGTGGACATATGGTCTTTAAAAACATAAAAAAAGCCCAGCTGGGCATGGCTCAGCGGTTGAGTGTCGACCTAGGATCCAGGTGATTGGGGTTTGATTCCCTGTCAGGGCACATGTATGGGTTGTGGGCTCGATCCCCAGTCGGGGGTGTGTAGGAGGCAGCCGATCAATGACTCTCTCATCATTAATGTTTCTATCTCTCCCTCTCCTTTCCTCTCTCTGAAATCAATAAAGATATATTTTTTAAACATAAATAAAAATATATAAAAAGAAAAAGAAATATGCATGTATATGTGTGTGTGTGTGATATAGATATATATCAAGAAATATGGCAAACAGTCCAGCAATTCACAGTAGTTACACTTGAAATACATACTAGTCAAAAATTAAAATCTTTCATTTTTATTATTTTCATTTTTGAGGGACTGATATGCTCTGGACATTAAACCGAACTTCAAACCAGCCTAACTTAGAGCTTTTATTTTATTTTATTTTATTTTATTTTATTTTATTTTATTTTATTATTTTATTATTTTATTTTATTTTATTATTTTATTATTTTATTTTATTTTATTTTTTGTTTGTTTAATTTTAATTTTTTATTTTTTTTAATTTTATTTTTGTTTAAAATATTACAGATATCCCTTTTTCTCCCCAATGACCCACTCCACCCCATACCACCCCCCTCTCCAGTCCCTTTCCCCACCATTGTCCATGTCCTTGGGTTGTGCATATATGCATATAATTTCTTTGGTTGCTCTCTCCCCCTCCACTCACCCACCCTCCTCCAACCCTCTGACATTCGTCAGTCTGATCTATGCTTCCATGTCATTGAATCTATTCTGTTCATCAGTTTATTAAGTTCATGTGATGTTTGTCTTTCTCTGCCTGGCTTATTTTGCTTAGCATAATATTCTCCAGGTCCATCCATACTGTCACAAAGGGCATTTATTTTAAAAGTAGAAAGATTCTGGAGCAGGCAAATAGTTAAAACTAAAGACCAGCTCAAAAGGGATCGTTGTTGCTAGACCTATGGGAGAGGCCAGGAGCCCTGCACTGGGCAGTGCATCAGGTCAGCTACCACAGCAGGTCCAAGGCATCCTTAGCTCAATTCCTACAAATACACCTCACTATTCAGAAATGTGCTCTCACACTTTGTTGTTCATGTACCTTTTAATTGTTTTTTTAAACAAAAGGCACACATAAATAAATCATAAATTGTCATGAATAACAACGGAGCAGCCCTTCTTTCCCCTGCTTTCACCACTGCCTCCCTGTCTCAGGTCCACTCAAACCAGATGCCCACTCTGACTGCTCCTCACTCACCAGACTGCTCCCTTTCAGTCCCATGGCCTCCACTGGTGTTGAGTCACAGACACTCCATTCCCTGTCTGCCCTTTCTCTACTCCTTGCATGAAACCCCCCGGGCCTTACAGCACAATGTGTACCCTCAGCCTGCCATCAAGGCCCAGCTTTCTTTCCTCTGCTTTCTTCTCTTAGACTCAAATTCTAGCACATAAAATCACTTGCTCTTCCAAGAACAGGACAATAGTTCCCTTCTCCACAGTTGTATTCAACTGTTTGCTTCACCTGCATTATCTTCAACTTTCTGGTTGTCCAGATCCTTCCACCAAATCTAAACCTCTTCATGTTTTCTCAAGATGTGATGTTTGCTGCTAGAACCATGTAGCAGGCAAGAAAAGATGAACAAGATTAGTAAAACTCAAACCAGAAGCCTTTTGGGGGAATTCAGTTGGTCAGAGTTTGCAACTGTATTCCAGAGATTCTGGGTTCTTTGTTGGTGAGAAAGAAAACTGGAAGTTTGTGGAAGCCCAGGAGTCAGTGGGTGACCCAGGGCAAGTTTCCTGGATGACTGCTAAGGGGCCTAGACCTTCAAATGGATGGTTAGGAGCTTGGTCATGGTGGGTTAGGAGTGAAAACAGAAGCTAAGACTGTCTCTGTCTCCCCACTCTTCATAGCACCTCTATCAAGACATAATAAGGAAGGCAGCAGGGAGGCATCACTCCTGTCAGTGCACACACACACTCACATGCAATGTGGGAAATAATCAACTATGGTCTCCTTCTTATATATGGTTTATGATTTACAATCATCCCAAAGATAAAATGTATTTGTTATCCCAAAACTAATTACTAATCTGATAGACTCTGCATTCTTTTCTCCAATAGCTTGGCGGTAGAGGGAAAGTTCTGGAAACCTGATCTTTTTAAATTTTTTATTTTTAACTGAGAACATTTTTTCACAGACAAGACACAGCAGGAAGCTTTGAAACTGTTCTCCACATGTCTGTGCCACTGTGTTCTTGGTCAACTCCCCTGTCTTTGCCTGGGAAGGTCACAGGGGAATGCCTAATCTGTTAATGAGCTTAACAGTCATGGTTACCAATACAGACCTTGAAGTCTAACAAATGTAGGTGATTTTTCCACCTACTGCTCCTGTGACATTAGGCAAATTCCTTAACTTCTCTAAAACTCATTTTATTCATCTATAAAACAACAATAAACATCTCTCAAAGGCTTATTGAATTAGCTTAGGCGATGCTTGTAAAGTTAGCTAGAACAGTGCACATAACAAGTGTTCCATAAATTATGGCTGCTATTATTATTATATTATTTATTATAGTATTATGGGATCATTGTTTGTAGGGACCACTGACTCAGTATAAAGTGCATCTTCAGGATCTCCAAGGGATATCTTATTGTTTCCTTTACTCCTTACAAGATCACCTGGCTTACTTCCTGTAGTGGCATGAATGGCACCCCCCACCTCCACCCCCATCCCCTGCCCCCACCCCCGCTCAAAAGATATGTCCACATCCTAATTCATGATAACTGTGAATGTTACATTATTTGAAAACAGGGTGCACATGTAAAATTAAGTCAAAGATCTTGTGATAAGAAGATCATCCTGGATTATCCAGGTGACCCCTAAATCCAATGAAAAGTGTCCTTACAAGAGACACATAGAGGAGAGACAAAAAGAGGAGGAGGCAATGTGATCATAGAGACAGATTGGATTGATGCTACAACTAGCTAAAGAATGCCTGGAGCCACCAGAAGCTAGAAGAGGAAGGGAACTAATTCTCCCCAGAGTCTTTGGAGGGAGCCTACACCTATAACAGCTTGAGTTTGGAATTCTGGTCTCCAGAACTTTGAGAGAATAAACTTTCATGGTAATTTGTAACAGCAGCCCTTGGAAACTAATAAGTTTTAAAATAAGTTTTAAAATATTATCTTGCATTTATTTTTTAAATTACTTTTATTTATTTTTAACTATAGTTTTATTGTTGACACTATTACAGATGTCCCCATTTTCCCTGCCTTTGCCTGTCCCTACCCAGCCCATGTCCCCCCTTCCCTTTGGTCATCACCGCACTGTTGTCTATGTCCATGGGCTATTCATATATGTTCTTTGGCTAACCCTTTCACTTTCTTCCATCCAGTCCCTCCTCCTGCCTCCCCTCTGACAGGTGTCAGTCTGTTCCATGCACCCAGTTTCTGTTTCTATTTTATTTGTCATTTTATTTTGTCCATTAGATTCCACATATAAGTGAGATCATATTTTTTTTTCTCTTTCTCTGACTGGCTTATTTCACTTAGCATAAAAAAACTCAGGGCCCATCTATGCTGTCGCAAAAGGTAAGAGTTCCTTTTCTTATGGTCACATAGTATACCATTGTGTAAATGTAACACAGCTTTTTTCCCCACACATCTACTGATGGGCACTTGGACTGTTTCCAGATCTTGGCTATTGTAAATTGTGCTGCTATGAACATAGAGGTGCATATATTCTTTTAAATTTGTGTTTTGGGATTCTAAGGATATATTCCCAGAATTGAGATTGCTGGGTCAAAAGGCAGTTCCATTTTTAATTTTTTGAAGAAAACCCATACTATTTACAACAGTGCCTGAACCAGTCTGCATTCTCACCACTAGGGTTCTCATTTCTCCACATCCTCTCCAATATCTGTTGTTTGATTTATTGATGATAGCCATTCTGGCAGGTGTGAGGTGATATCTCATTGTAATTTTAATTTGCATCTCTCTTATGACTAGTGATGTTGAGCACTTTTTCTTATCTATTGGACATCTGTATGTCCTCTTTGGAGAAGCATCTATTCAAGTCCTTACTGTCAATCTCTCCATTTATGTCCATCAAGGTTTGCTTTACATGTTCAGGTGCTTCTATGCTGAATGCACAAATGTATGACAAAGTTATAGCCTCTTGTTGAATTGCTTTTTTTATCATTACATGGTGTCTTTCTTTGTCTCTTAAAACAGCCTTTGTTTTAAAGTTTATTTTGTCAGATATAAATATTGCTACCCCAGCTTTTTCCTCCATTTCTATTTGAATAAAATATCTTTTTCCATCCCTTTACTTTTAATCTGTGTGTATCTTTCATTCTGAAGTATATCTTTTGTAGACACCATACACATGGGTCTTGCTTTTATATTCATTCAGCCACCTTATGTCCTTTGATTGAAGCATTTAAGCCATTGACCTGTAAAGTGATTATTAATAGGTATGTATTTATTGTAATTTTATTCTTTTAACTCTGTTCCTCCTCCTCCTCCTCCTCCCCCTCCTCCTTCTTCTTCTTCTTCTTCTTCTCCTTCTTCTCCTTCTTCTCCTTTCTTCTTCTTCTTCTTCTTCTTCTTCTTCTTCTTCTTCTTCTTCTTCTTCTTCTTCTTCTTCTTCTTCTTCTTCTTCTTCTTCTTTTCTCCCCCTTCTCCTCCTCCTCTTCTTCTTCCTCCTCCTTCTCCTCTTTTTTAAAGCAAGCCATTTAACATTTCTTATAATATTGGCTTGGTTGTAATAAATTCCTTTAGCATTTATTTTTTGTATGGGAAGCTCCTTATTTATCTTTAAATTTTAAAGGATAGCCTTGCTGGATAAAGTAATCTTGGTTCTAGGTCCTTGCTTTTCATCACTTTGCATATTTATGCTAATCCCTCCTGGTCTAAAATGTTTCTGTTGATAAATCAGCTGACAGTCTTATTGGAGCTCCCTTGTAGGTAACTAAATGCTTTTCTCTTGTTGCTTTTAAGATTATCTCTTTGTCTTTAGACTTTATCATTTTAATTATGATGTTTCTTGGTGTGGGCCCCTTTGGGTTCATTTTGTTTGGGATCCCCTGTGCTTCCTGGAATTGTGTGTCTTTTTCCTTCACTAGATTTGGGATTTTGCAGGTCATTATTTATTCAAATAGGCTCTCTATCCCTTGGTTCCCCTTTCTCCTTCTGGTACTCCTATGATGTGGATGTTGTTATGCTACATGATGTACCAAAGGTACCTTAAACTGTCCTCATTGTTTTTAATTCTTTTTTCTGTTTGTTTCTGTGATTGGGTGTTTTTTTACCTTCCAACTCACTAATTCAATCCTCAGTTTCATGCAACCTACTTTTTATTTCTTCCAGTGTATTCTTGATGTCAGATATGGTATTCTTCATTTCTAACTGGTTCTTTTTCATGGTTTTTACATCACTTTTCATGTTGTAGTTCTCACTAAGTTTCTTGAGCATCTTTATAATCACTTTTGAACTTTATAGATGATAAATTGCTTGCCTCCATTTCATTGAGTTCTTTTTCTGAAGAGTTCTCCAGTTCTTTCACTTGTGGTCTGTTTCTTTGTCTCCTCATTTTGGCTGCTATGACTCCCAGTCTTCATGGGATGGTCTTATGTATTAGGTGTCCTATGAGACCCAGTGGTGCAGTCTCCTTGATCTCTTGATCTGGGTGCTCTAAAAAATGTCCTTCATGTGGGTTATGTGGGGCATCTTGTTGTTACTGAGTCTTCATTGCTGCTGGCCTGTTAATGCATGGGAACAACCCTCAGGCTGGCTGACTATGAGGTTCAACCCCAACCATGAGATGTAAGCTGCAGTGCAGGCAGTGACCAAAAAAAAAAAAAAAAAAGAAGAAGAAGAAGTAGAAGAAAGAAAGAAAAGGAAAAGAGCAGAGTTCATCTTAGCAGAGTTTATTGCCTTCTGCTGTGGTCTCCCTTTTGATATGCTGTTTGTGAAGTTTATTAGATCCTGCTCTGACGTGGGCTGAAGCTGGCCGTTTGGCGTGTTGATTCTGGGCCTCTAGGGAGGCACTCTGGTGCATGCCAATGTCAGACACTGTCATCATTACCTGGTCCTCAACAGCCTGTTTGAAGCTACAAACAGGTAAGGAAAACACACAACAGATAAAATAAGAAAACATATAGGATAAAACAATTTGCTGCATGAAAGATCCCCTTGGTCTCTTCAGTTGAAGTTAAAACAATTTGAACAGATATAACTTAACACAGGATTACCCGCTTAATGTACAGGTACACCTGAGAGATCTGAACATTGACTCATATGAAGGTGGATAAGCAGGAACAAACAGGAGGCAAGAAGGCTGAAGGGCTGAGACAAGCCACACAGTCCCACAGCCAGGACCTCACAGCAAGGGTAAGCCAGGACAGGGGAGGAACCCAGTTGTGGCTGATGCTCCTTTCAGCTAGGAGGAGCAGAAGGATTCAGAGGGCATCCCTGCAAGAGTGTGTAGTACAAGCTGTGGTTGAGCCCAGAGACCTGGGCAAGGACACAGCACTGAGTGCTTCCACAGTTGTTGTGCTGTTGGAATTTCAGACAGAGAAACAAAGCCATGGAGCCCTGCCACCCCATAGTCTTCCAGAACCCTTTGTGTTGGAGTGTGGAACACATTATCTACAAACCTAATAACTGGTACTACAGAATCACTACTTTCCCTGAGCAAGGGGTGTGCTCTGTGACTGATCCCAAGTGGTAGCACAGTAGGGATGCTGCCAAGGTCCTAGGTCACCATTACTAGGAAGGCAAACAAATAAGGTTGCAGAGTTCCTCCAGGCCCACCCCACCACAATGCATTATGGTTACACTGACTTCATACAGAGATGCTGCACAGGTCAGCATTGGGATTTCTCAGAGCTAAAAAATTTGTGATTTGGTGCCACATACTGGAAAAAAAATTTTAAGTATTTTTATATTAACCTGTTAGAGAAGAACCACTCACATAGATTCCTAGACAGAGAAGGAATCCATTAAATGCCATGAATAGCCAAGGTATCAATGCAACTCAGAAAGAAAATTTTAAAACCTCCAACAAGCAAACTTAAACACATAGAAATATGTGACAGAAAAGAGAGAATTCAAGATTGTAGTTCTGAAAATACTCAACAAGATGTGAGAAAATACAGATAGGCAATTTAAAGCAATCATTAAATAAATTAATAGACAACAATAAAAGAGTACTTTATCAAAAAAATTAAAACTTTAAAAAAGAACCAAAAAGAAATTCTTAAGATCACAATAAAAGAGATCAAAACTGAGCTAGAGAGCATGAGAAATAGAGTAAACCAGATAGAGAAAATAATTAATGATACTAAAGATAGATATCTAGAAATGATGCATAGAAAAGCAGAGAGAGATTTGATAATAAATAAATAGTAAATAAATAAATAAATAAATAAATAAATAAGAAAGAACTCTATGAGAACTATCTGACTCCATCAAAGTGAAATATAAGAATAATAAGAATACCAAAAGAAGAAGAAATGGAGAAAAGAATAGACAGCATATTCAAACAAATAATTATGAGAACTTCCCAAACCTATGAAAAGAACTAGATCCTTGAATCCAAGAAGCAAACAGAAAACCAAATTACTTCAACCCAAAGAGACCTTCTCCAAGGCACATTGTATTCAAAATGTCAAAATTAATGACAAACGAAGAATTTTCAAAGCAGCTAGGAAAAAGAAGAAAATAACCTATAAAGGAAAACCTATATTAAAGAACTTATCAGCAGAAATTCTACAAACCAGAGGAGAGTTGAATCAAATATTGAAACTACTGAAAGAAATTACCAGCCAAGAATAATATATCCAGGAAAGTTATCCTTTATTTATTTTTTTAATCTTCATTTGAGGGTGTGTTTTTATTGGTTTCAAAGAGAAAAGAAGGGAGAAAGAGAGAGAAACATTGCTGTGAGACCAAACCCACAACCTAGGTATGTGCCCAAACCAGGAATTGAACCCACAACCTTATTGTGTATGGGATAATGTTCCAACCAACTGAGTCATCCATCCAGAGCCACAGAGTTATCCTTTAAATATGAAGGAGAAATAAAGACTTTTCCAGACTTACAGTAACTGAGGGAATTTATCAGCAGAATACTCCCATTGCAGAAAATACTCAGGGGCGTTATTCTACCTGAAATAAAGAAAAAAAGGTCATAAAACTATGAATAAGATTACAATAAAATGTACAGCATAAACAGGGATAATTTGTCACACACAAAAAGAATAAAATAAAAGGAGAGGGGTAAAGGTCTGAATTTGCTAAGGAAGATGGAGCTCAAATGCATTCAAAAGATAAAGGACTACTGTATGTATGAAACTTTCTTTTTCATAAACCTAATAGTAACCACACACAAAAACAAAATAAAACTGAGACACATAGCTTAAAAAAGAGATAGTAGAGAAAAGATATATAGAATACCACCAAACAAAAACAACAGATGGAAACACAAAAGAAAAGAACCAATGGAAGTACAGAGGTACCGAAAAGCAAAATATAAAATGGCTATAAGAAATTCTCATACATCAATAGTTACCCTAAGTGTAAATGGACTGAATTCACCAATTCAGAGGCACAGAGTAGCAGACTGGATCACAAAACAAACCCAACCATGTACTAATATCAGGAGACACATGTAAGCTGAAAAGACAGACTCAATGTAGCAGGATGGAAAATGACTCTTTAAAAAAATATTAGTATCCAGAGAAAAGCAGGTGCAGCCATACAAAATAAATCTCTAGATTACAAGGGTAACGAGACAAAACTGGACATTTTATAATGATAAAAAATATATTACATCAAGAAAAATAACACTTCTCAGTATATATACACTCAATCAGGAAGCACCAAAATATATAAAGCAAATATTAATGGCTAAAATGGAGAAACTGAAAAAACACAATTATAGTTGGGGACATAAATACTCCATTGTCAGCTCTAGACAGTTCATCCAAAACAGAAAATCAAAATTAAGAAATATCAGCATTAAATGACATAGTAGACCAAATAGACATAATTGACATTTACAAAGCCTTTCATCCTAGAACATCAGATTATATATTCTTCTGCAGTGCACATGGAACATTCTCAGGGATAGACCATCACAGACCTAGCACCAGCAAATTCAAGAAGATTGAAATTATACCAATATATTCTCTAACCACGATGACTTGAAAATAGAAACCAACTGCAAAAAGGAAGTAAAGAAGCTCACAAGTACATGGGGATTAAACGGCATACTACCAAAAAGTGACTAGGTCACAGAAGAAATAAAAGATATCAAAAGATCAAAAGATGAGATCAATAGAGGCAAATGAGAATGCCAATAAAACATATCAAAACTTCTGGAATGCCGGAAAGTAGTAATAAGAGAAAAGTTTATATAATTACAGGCCTAGGAGAGATTAAAGATGGCTGCGGACTAAGCAGAAGCTACATTACACTCTCCCGGGACCAAAATGAAATTACAGCTAACATAGAAAAAGCACCTTGAATAATCAACTGCAACTGAAGGCCAGCTGTAGAGCACCCTTATAACCAAGGAGGAAAAGTGGAGACCGAATAGAGACTGGTAAGAAGTGCAGAGGCATGAGAGGGCTGGCTGGGCTCCTACAGGCAGCAGCTGAAGGGCCAGAGGGATATCTCAGCTGTGGGGTTCCCACTAATTACAGGCCTATCTCAAGAAATAAGAGAAATTCAAGTAAAAAACCTAACATCACATCTTGAAGAACTAGGAAAAGAAGACCAAAAGCAACCCAAAGTCAGCAGAAGAAAGGACATAATAAAAATTAGAGCAGAATCTATGAAATAGAGAACAAAAAATTAAACAAAAAAAATTAATTAAAAAAGGCAGTTCTTTGAAAAGATTAATAAAATTCACAAACCCTTGGCTAGACTCACTAAGGTAAAATGAGAAACGACTCATATAAAAAAAAATCAAAAATGAAAGAGGAGAAGTTACCACAGACATCACATATATACAAAGGATCATACAGAATACTATGAAAGATTATGTGCCACCAAATTCAATACTAGAAGAGATGGATAAGTTTCTAGAAATATATACAACCTTCCTAGACTGAATCTTAAAGAACTCAAAAATCTAAATAGACTGATCAACAGTGAGGAAATTGAAATAACCATCAAAAACCTAAAAAAATAATAGTCTAAGAACTGATGACCACTAGTGAATTCTTTTTGTTTAAAAAAATTATATTTATTGATGAAAGTATTAGAGATGTCCCCTTTTCCTCCCCACTGATCCCCTCCACACCTCATCCACCCCACCCCCAAACCTTCCCCATATCAATGTCTGTGTCAATGGGTTATACTTATAAACATATAAGTTCTTTGATTAATCTCTCTCCACACAATTCCCCACCCTCACCCTCCCTTTGAGATCCTTCAGTCTGTTCCACAGTTTTATGTCTCTGGATCTATTTTGTTCATCAGTTTCTTTTGTTTATTACATTCCACATATGAGTGAAATCCTGTAGCACTTGTCTTTCTATGACTGGCTTATTTTGCTAAGCATAAAACTCTCCAGTTTCCTCCAAGCTGTCCCAAAGTATAAGTGATCCTTTTTTTTTTTTTTTTTTTTTACAGTTGCATAATACTCTGTTTGTGTAAATGTACCACATCTTTTTTATCCACTCATCTACTGATGTGCACTTCAGAAGAATGTATATATTGCAACTTTGGGGTGGAATGTTCTGTAAATGTCAATTAAATCCATCTGATCTAGTGTGTCATTTAGGGTCACTGTTTCCTTGTTAATATTTTTGTCTGGAAGACCTATCCAGTGAAGTCAGTGGAGTGTTAAAGTCCTCTAGTATGACCGTAATGCTGTCAATCTCTCCCTTAAAGTCCTCTGGAAGTCTTTTTATAGATTGAGGTGCTCCTATACTGGGTCCATATATGTTTGTTAGGGTTATATCCTCTTGGTGGGTATACCCCTTTAGGATTATGTAGTGATCTTTCTTGTCTCTTGTTATGGTCTTCATTTTGAAGTCAATTTTGCCTGAAATGAGTATTGCTACCATCACTTTTTTTTTTTCATTTCCATTTGAATGGAAAAATTTTTCCCATCCCTTCACTTTCATTCTGTATGAGTCTTTTGTTTTGAGGTGGCTCTCTTGTAGACAGAATAAATTTGGGTAATGATTTCTTATCCATTCAGCCACCCTGTTTTTTTATTGGAGCATTTACTCCATTTAAATTTAAGATTATTATTGATAGATAGTTATCTATTACCATTTTAATTCTTTATGCTTATGTTTCTCTCTCGCTATTTTTATTTCTAATTACAGTATTTCTTTTAACATTTCCTGTAATGATGGTTTTGTAGTGATAAACTCCTTTAGCCTTTTTTTTTTTTTTTTTTTTTTTTTTTGAGGGGGAGCTCTTTATTCACCATCTATCTTAAATGATAGTCTTGCTGGATAGAGTAATCTTGGTTTCAGATCCTTGTTTTGCATTACCTTGAATACTTCATGCCATTTCCTTCTAGCTTATAGTGTTTCTGATGAGAAGTCAGTTCACAGCCTATGGGAGCTCCTCTGTAGGTAACAGATTGCTTTTCTCTAGCTGCCTTTAATATTCTTTTTTCCTTGAATTCTTGGCATTTTAATTATGATGTGTCTGGCTGTAGGCCTCTTTAGATTCTTCTTGCTTGGGCCACTTTGTGCCTCTTGAAATTGTGTGACTTTTTCCTTGAGCAGATTAGGGAAGTTTGCTGCCCCTTTCTTATTCTCTTCCCCTTCTGGTACTCCTATAATGCAAATTTTGTTACATTTCATGTTGTAGCACAGATCCCTTAACCTATCCTCCTGTTTTTTAATTTATTTTTTTGGGGTGGTCTCTGATTGAGTGATTTTTTTCTGCCCTTTCTTCTAATTCATTGAACCAATTCTCAGCTTGCTCTAGTCTGCTATTTATTCCTTCCAATGTATTCTTTATTCTGCTATGTAATTCTTAATTTCCTTCATATTTTCCATATCTTTTTCATGCTGTAGAGAATCCTTACAATCAGTATTCTGAACTGTATATCTGATAGATTGCTTATCTCCATTTCATTTATCTCTTTTTCTGGAGGCTTCTTTTGTTCTTTCATTTGGGGCTTGTTTTTTGGTCTCCCCAATTTGGGTGCCTATTTGAGTTTGTTTCTCTGAATTAGGTAGGTCTTCTAGGACTCAGTATTTTTGGAAGGTCTCTGGTGGAGGCCAATGTCAGACACAATTTCTGACTGGCCCCAAATACTCTGGAGCCATCAACAACTCTCAGGTTGAGGTCTCTATTGTTGGTGCTGGGTGTCGTTGAACAGGACCAAGATGCACACCAGTGTGCTTTTCCAAGGCCTGGATCCTGAAGCAGATCAGGCAAAGACTCAAAGCTCCCTGAGGTCCTTCTCTGGCTGCAGGCTGACTAATCTGATTCTCCTAATGAGTCTCATTGTGTAGAAGCTCCACAGCTGATTGGTATCAGTCTCTTAATGAGCCTCAGTCTGTAGAAACTCCACAGGGTAAGGCAAGAGGTTTTCCAGAAGGGTGTAGAAATTGCTCCCTCCTCATGCAAAAGGTGCTTGCCAAGTAAATTTCTGCCTCTGCAGTGTGGGGGAATGACTTGGCACAGGAATCCAGAGGGGTGCCCTCTGAGCTCTATCTCCAGAGCCCACAACCCTAGATTCTCACAAACCTCCAGACCACTCTGCCCTCCCTTTGCTGGAGCCCAAGATGAGTGGCTGCACATGAAACTGTGCATTGGCTCTTTAAGAGGATGGCTGCATTTCTAGCCACCTCTCCCTAGTAGACAGAAACCCAGCTGCTTTTTACAGCCAGATGTTATGTTGGTATTTTTCTCAATTCTGGTTCTCCTGGCTGGGAATCCCAGCCAGTGTTCAGGCCCCAGAGTCCTCAGTGGGACCCCCCCACATCTGAGATATCTCTCTGGACCTTCAGCTGCTGCCTATAGAAGCCCAGCCAGGCCTCTCTTGCCTCCTCACTTCTTACTTGTCTCTATATGGTCTCTGATTTTCCTCCTTGGTTATGAGGGTGTTCTCTGGTTCCTCTTCAGTTGCAGTTAATTATTCAGTATGTTTTTTCTATATTTTAGTTGTAATTCCATTTTGGTCCCAAGAGAGTGTCAGTGTACCTTCCACTCAGGTTGCTACCATCTTTAACTTCCTTCACTACTGAATTCTACCAAACATTCAAAGAAGATTTGAAACCTATCGTTCTCAAACTCTTCAAAAAATTGAAGAAGAGGCAGTACTTCCTAACACAATTTATAAAAACAAAATAACCCTGATACCAAAACTTGGCAAGGATAACACAAATAAACTACATATGAACATCTCAGCTGAATTCAGATTCAAAAATCCTAAACAAAATTTTAGCAAATTAAGTATAACAATACATTAAAAAAATAATACATCACAATCAATTGGGGTTCATTTCAGGGGCACAAGGATGATTCAGCATACACAAGTCAATAAATATAATACACCACATTAACAAAAAAAGCATTTAAATTATATGATCCTATCAATAGATGTAGAAAAAGCATTTGATAAGATACAACATCCTCGTATGATTAAAACATTCAATAAGTATAAAAGGAAAATACCTCAACATAAGAAAGGCCATAGGTGACAAAACCTCAGGCAATATCATACTCAATGGTGAAAAACTAAAAAATTTTCTGCTAAAATTAGAAACAAGACAAGGATGTCCACTCTCACCACTCTTATTCAACATAGTTCTGGAAGTCCTAGCCAGAGCAATCAGGCAAAAGAAAGGAAAAAAAAGCATTCGAATTGGGAATAAACAAGTAAAAGTGTCACTCTGCATATAAGATGATTCTGTCTATAGAAAGCCCTAACAACTCCTACAAAAAACTTTTAGAAACAATAAACAAATACAGCAAGTTGTGGAATACAAAATTAATGTACAAAAGTCTGCTGCTTTTCTATATTTTAACAATGAAACTTCAGAAAAAGAAATTAAAAAAAAATTTTTTGTAATAGCCACCAAAAAAATAAAATATGTAGGAATAAACTTAACAAAGGTGGTGATAGACCTATATACTGAAAAGTATGAAGCATTATTAAAAGAGATTGAAAAATACACAATGAAATGGAAAGATAGTCTATTTTAATGGATTGGAAGAATTGACATGGTTAAAATGGCCATATTACCCAAAGGAATATACAGATTTAATGCAATCCCCATCAAAATCCTAATGTCATTTTTTAAAGAAATAAAACAAAAAATCATCAGATTTGTGTAGAACCACAAAAGATCCCAAATAGCAAAAGCAATTCAGAGAAAAAAAGAATAAAGCTGGAGCTATCACACTGTGTGACTTCAAATTATACTACAGAGCTTTGATAACCAAACAGCATGGTATTGGCAGAAAAACAGAACCAGAGATGAATGTAACAGAATTGAAAGCCCAGAAATAAAACTACATGTATGTATATGGGCATATAATTTTTGACAAAGGAGCCAGAAACACACAATGGAAAAAAGAAAGCCTCTTCAAAAAAATGGTGCTGGGAAAATTGTAAAGCCACATACAAAAGGCTGAAATGAGATTACTGTTTGTCCCACTGTATAAAAATTAATTGAAAATCTAACACCTAAATATAAGAACTGAAACAATAAATTACATAGAAGAATACATACATATTAAACTAATAAGCCTTGGTCACAGATAACATTTTATGAATTTCACCCTGAAGTCAAGGGAAATAAATGCAAAAATAAATAAATTGGACTATATCAAACTAAAAAACTTCTGTACAGCTAAAGAAACCAACAACAAAACAAAAAGGCAACCAACCAAATGGGAGATGATATTTGCAAAAAACACCTCCAACAAGGAGTTAATATCCAAAATATTAAAGAACTCATACACTCAACACCAAACAAAGAATCTAATTTTAAAAATGTCCATAGGACCTGAATCAACATGACTCCCTAGAAGGCATACAAATGAGCAACATATATGAAAAGATATTTAACTAGATATTAGTAAAATGGAAATCAAAACTACAATGAGATACTACCTTATACTGGTTAGATTGGCTATTACCAACAAGACAGGTAATAACAAATGTTGGATAGGTTGTAGAGAAAAAGGAATCCTTATTCACTGCTGATAGAAATGTAAACTGGTACAGTGACTATGAAAAACAATCTGGAAGTTCCTCAAAACATTAAGAATAGAGTTACCTTATCACCCAGCAATACCTCTTCTAAATATCTACCCTAAAAACTTGAAAACATAGATAAGTACCATGTGATTTCACTCATAGTGGAACTTAATGAACAAACTGAACTAACAAGCAAAATAGAGATAAACTAATAGATAGAGAGCGGGGGGGGGAGGGTGAGGCTGGTGGAGGGGTTGAGCAAAAAAGAAAAAAGAGAGAGAGAACTTATGGACATGGACAACAGTGTGGTGGTTACGAAGGTGGAAGGGGATGGGTGGAGGAGGAAGAGGACATAGAAGGGATAAATGGTGATGAAAAAATAATATTAAAACTTTTAAAATAATAATAAACTCAAAAATATTTATTGGCAAAGATATATGCATTCCTATGTTCATATAAGCATTATTCACAGTGGCCAAGACATGAAGACAACCAAAGTGTACTTTGAGAGAGAATTAAAGAATATATATATATATATATATATGTAATGGAATATTACTTAGCCATAAGAAAAGATAAAATACCGTCACTGCAAGAACATGGATGGACCTTGAGAATATTATGCTATGCAAAATAAGTCAGTCAGAAAAAGATAAGAACAATATGATTTTACTCACATGTGGGATATAAAACTGAAAGTCATAGACACAGGCAACAGTAAGGAAGTTACCAGAGGGAAATGGGTAGAGGGTGATGAGGGGTAATGGGGGCTAAATATATTTTGACATAAAAAACATTAAATTTGGGTGGTGTGCACACAATGCAAAATGCAGATCATGTATCATAGAAATGTACAGTTGAGATTAATATGATGCAATTAACCAAGCACACCAATAAATTTAATGATTGAAAATATATAGTATGTAAGGTGATGACAAGAGCATTGGAATAAAATGTAAAGCAGAAAAGGGGAACAAAAAGTGTCTTGGGTGGAGGAGCTACTTTTATTTATTTTATTTTATTATTTTATTTTATTTTACTTTATTCTGCTGTTCAAAATACTACAGACGTCCCTTTTTCTCCCCAATGACAAGTTCTACACCATACCAATCCCGCCCCCAGTCCTTCTCCACCCAATTGTCTGTGTCCTTGGGTTGTGCATATATGCAAATAAGTTCTTTGGTTAACTTCTCACCCTACACACACGTGCCCTCCTCCCTCCTTCTGAGATTCCTCAGTCAGATCCATATTTCCATGTCATTGAATCATTTTTTTTCAACAGTTTATAAAGTTCTTTAGATTCCACAAATAAGTGAGATCATATAATGTTTGTATCTCTCTGCCTGGCATATTTCACTTAGCATAATATTCTACAGGTCCATCCATACTGTCCCAAAAGGTACAAGGTCCTTCTTCTTCACAATTGTGTAGTACTCCATGGCGTAAATGTCCATCAGCTTTTTTATCCATTCATCTAATGATGGGCACTTGGGCTGTTTCCAGATCTTAGCTATTGTAAATTGTGCTGCTATGAACATAAGGGTGCATATATTATCTCTGATTATGGTTTCAGGATTCTTAGGATATATTCCTAGAAGTGGGAACACTGAGTCAAAAGGCAGCTCCATTTTTAATTTTTTAAGGAACCTGCATACTGCTTTCCATAGTGGCTGCACAAGTTTGCATTCCCACCAGCAGTACACTAAGGTTCCCCTTTCTACACATCCTCACCAGCACATATCATTGTTGATTTGTTAATGGTAGCCATTCTGATAGGTGTGAAGTGATATCTCATTGGGGTTTTAATTTGCATCTCTCTGATGATTAGAGAGATTGAGCATTCTCTCATATATCTCTTGGCCCTCTGTATTTCTCTTTGGAGAAGTGTCTATTCAGGACCTTTGCCCATTTTTTAACTGGATTATTTGTCTTCCTCTTGCTGAGAAGTAGGAGTTCTTTGTACACTTTGGAAATTAACCCCTTATCAAATACATTTTTGGCAAATATGTTTTCCCAGGCTGTGGGGTCCTTTTGTATTTTGAGGCTGATTTCTTTTGCTGTGCAAAACCTTTTTAGTTTGATATACTCCCATATGTTTATTTTTTCTTTTGTTTCTCTTGCCCTAGGAGATGTAGCAGTGAAAATTCCACTACATGAGATGTCTGTGACTTTACTGCTTATGTTCTCTTCCAGGATTTTTATAGTTTCATGACTTACATTTAAGTCTTTTATCTATTTTGAGTTTATTTTTGCATATGTAGAATGTTGTTGGTCTAGTTTCATTGTTTTGCATGTAGCTGTCCAATTTTCCCTGCACCATTTATTGAAGAGGCTGTCCTTTCTCCATTGTATGCCCTTGCCTCCTTTGTCAAATATTAACTGACAATAATGGTTTGCGTCTATTTCTGGGGCCTCTTTTCTGTTCCATTTTTTTATATGCCTTGGGTTGTACCAATACAAGGCTGTTTAAGTTATAATGGTTTTATAGTACAGTTTGATATCTGGTAAAGTGATCCATCCCATTCTGTTCTTTTTCCTCAGGATGGCTGGAACTATTTAGGGTCTTTTTTGGTTCCATATAAATTTCTGAAATGTTTATTCTAGATCTGTGAAATATGCCATTGTTATTTTAATAGGAATTGCATTTGATGTATAAATTGCTTGAAATAGTATGGACATTTTAATGATATTAATTCTTCCAATCCATGAGCATAGTATATTCTTCCACTTGTTTATATCTTCCTCTATTTCTTTTTTTCAGTGTCCTGTAGTTTTCCAAGTACATGTCTTTTAAATCCTTGGTTAATTTTTTCCTAGGTATCTTAGTTTTTAGTTGCAATGGTAAATGGTATTTTTTTTTTTAGTTTCTCTTTCTGAAAGTTCATTGTTGGTGTAAAGAATGCCACCATATTCCAGATGTTGATTTTGTATAGAACTACCTTGCTAAATTCATTTTTCAAATCTAGAAGTACTTTGATGGAGTCTACAGGGTTCTCTATGTACAATATCATGTCATCTGCAAATAATGACAGTTTTACTTTCTCCTTTCCAATTTGGATACCTTATGTTTTCTTCCTGTCTGATAGCTGTGGCAAGGACTTCCAGTAGTATGTTGAATAAGAGTGGTGAAAATGGACATCCATGTCTTGTTCCTGTTTTTAAGGGAAATGGTTTTAGTTTTTGACCTTTGAGCATGATGCTGCCTGTAGGTTTGTCATATATGGCCTTATTATGTTGAGGTATGTTCCTTCTATTCCCACTTTGCTGAGAGTTTTTATCAAAAATGGGTGTTAGATCTTCTTGAATGCTTTTTCTGCATCTATTGATATGATCATATTATTTTTGTCCTGTATTTTGTTTATGTAATGAATCACATTTATTGATTTATGGATATTATACCAGCCTTGTATCCCCAGAATAATTTCCACTTGGTCGTGCTCTATGATCTTTTTCATGTATTGCTGGAACCGGTTTGCTAATATTTTAGCATCTATGTTCATCAGGGACATTGGCCTGTAATTTTCTTTCTTTGTAGTGTCTTTATCTGGTTTTGGTGTTAGGATAATGCTGGCATAATAAAAAGAGTTTGGGAGTTTTCCCCCCTTCTGAATATTCTAGAGTATTTGGAGTAGAATAGATGTCAATTCTTCTTTGAATATTTGATAAAACTCACCTGTAAATCCATCTGGTCCAGGACTTTTGTGTGCTGGGAGTTTTTTGATTACTGCTTCAAATTCATTAGTTGTTATTAGCCAATCAGGTTTTCTGCCTCTTCTAGATTTAGCTTTGGAAGATTGTATGCTTCTAGGAATTTGTCCATTTCCCCCATGTTGTCCAATTAGTTGGCATATAGTTGCTCATAGTATTTTTTTATCACCTTTGGTATTTCTGTTGGGTCAGTTGTTATGTAGCCTCTTTCATTTCTGATTTTATTTATTTGGGTCCTCTCTGTTTGTTTCTCAGTGAATCTGGTTAAAGGTATGTAAATCTTATTATCTTTTCAAATAACCAGGTCCTCATTTCATTACTTTTTGTATTTGTTTTCTAGTCTCTATGTCATTAACTTCTGCTCTGATCTTTATTATTTCCTTTCTTCTACTTCGTTGGGGCTTTTCTTGCTGTTCTTGTTCTAGTACTTTTAGTTGTTTTCTTAGATGGTTTATTATTGCTTTTTCTTGTTTCTTGAGATAGACCTGTAATACTATGAACTTTCCTCTCAGGACTGCTTTTGCTGTGTCCCATAAATTTTGGGTCATTTTGTGTTCTTTTTTTCTTTCCAAGAAGCGTTTGATTTCTTCCTTGATCTCATTGGTAACCTATTCATTGTTTAATAACATGCTATTTAACCTCCATGTGTTTGAATATTTTTTAATGTTTTTACAGTGGTTTATTTCTAGTTTTATGGCATTGTGATCCTAGAAGATGCTTGATATGATTTCAATCTTCTTGAATTTGTAGAGACTTGCCTTGTGCCCTAATCTGTGATCCATTTTTGAGAATGTTCCATGTGCCCTTGAGAAGAATGTACATTCTGCTGCTTTGGGAAGGAATGTTCTGTAAATGTCAATTAAATCCATTAGGTCTAGAGAGTCATTTAAGGTCTGTGTTTCTCTGTTGATTTTTTGTCTTGATGATCTGTTCAATGATGACAGTGGGGTTCTAAAGTTCCCCACTATGATGGGGTTGCTGTTGATCTCCACCTTAAAGTCCACCAAGAAATTTTTTACATATTAAGTGCTCCTATATTGGATGGATACATAATTATAACGGTTATTTCCTTCTGTTGGATTGATCCCTTTAGTATTATGTAGTGATCGTCTTTGTCTCTTGTTATGGTCTTTATTTTGAAGTCTATTTTGTCACAAATAAAGATTGCTACTCCAGCTTTCTTTTCCTTTCCATTTGCATGGAAATTTTACTCCATCCCTCACTTTTAGCCTGTGTGTCTTTTGTTCTCAGGTGGGTCTCTTGTAGACAGCATATATTTGGGTCCTGTTTTCCTATCCATTCAGCTACTTTATGTCTCTTGATTGGACAATTTATTCCATTTACATTTAAGGTTACTATTGATATATACTCATTTAATGCATTTTTTTCCCTTTATACTGTTGTTCTTTTCTCTCACTAATCCTTCTTTTTCTTAGAGCAGTCCTTTTAGCATTTCTTGCAATGCTGGTTTTATGGTACTGAACTCCTTTAGCTGTTTGTTGTCTGGGAAGCTCTTTATTTCACCATCAATTTTAAATGACAGCCTTGCTGGATAAAGCAATCTTGGTTGCATGCTCTTGCTTTTCATTACTTTTAGAACTTCATACCACTCTCTTCTGGCCTGAAGAATTTCTGTTCAGAGATCCAATGTAAGCCTTATAGGGGTTCCCTGGTAGGTCACTGCTTGTCTCTTTCTTGCAGTCCTTAATATTCTTTTTCCTTAACATTTCCCTTCTAATTATGATGTTTCTTGGAGTGGGTCTCTTTCGGGCCCTCTTGTTTTGAACTCTCTCTGCTTCCTGAACTTGTGTGGCTTTCTCCTTTGTCAGCATAGGGAAGTTTTCTATAATTGTTTCCTCCACCAAGTTCTCTGTCCCTTGCTCTCTTTCCTCCCCCTCTGGTATTCCTAAAATATGAATGTTGTTTTGCTTCATGTTGTCCCAAAGCTCTTAGACTGTCATGCTTTTTAAGTGTTTTTTCTCTTTGTTGCTCTGATTGAGAGGTTTTTTCCTACCTTACCTTCTAAGTCACTTATTCTATGCTCTGCTTCATTGAGCCTGCTTTTTATTCTTTCCATTGTATATTTCATATCAGATATAGTGTTCTTTATTTCTGTCTGGTTTTTGTTTATGATATGTATCTCTGTTTTCATGTTTTCACTGAGTTCCTCAAACTTGTCATCAAGTGCCTTATTGTTCTCATTAATTTCCTTGAGCATCTTTATTACCATTACTCTGAACTCTATTTCTGATAACTTGCTTAACTCCATGTCATCAAAGTATTTTTCTGGCAATTTTCCTTTTCTTTAAACTTGGGGGTTGCTTCTTTGTCTCCCCATTTTGGTGGCTCTTAGTGTTTGTATCTATATATTAGATATATTTGCTGTCTCCCAATCTTAGGGGGAAGGATTTTGTATTGTGAGTCCACTAGAGGCCAAAAGTGTGTTTTCCTTATACTTCTGAGCTCTTTGCTCTAGGTATGTCCCTTTTGGGGGTGTCCTTTTTGTGGGTCCTTTTGGGTATCTTATTGTGATTTAGTGTAGATTGTTGTTGACCAGCTCTTGAGAGGGCTCTCCTCTCGGTTGGGTTAACTGTGTCTCTCAGCCCCAACCACATCATGTAAACACATTATGTAAGCTGGGTGCTGGCAAGGCAGGACAATTTACAACTAAACTTCTGCAAAACAATGGGTACTTTACAAAATATCTTGACAATTACAGTGAGAACAACCCAAGTGAAAATCAAACTGGGAGAGTGAAGGGAGAACACAAATTCTAAAGCAAGAAAAAAAAAGTTAAAAGAAAGAGAGAAAGAAAAGTAAAGCTAGAGAGAGAAAAGTATATTACTGTTAATATTGATCAAATTTTAAAAAATAATAATAATAAACTAAACTAAAATGTAAAAAATAGAAAAGCTATTGGGAGATAAAAGTGACAGAGTAAAGATTCTGAAAGAAAGGCAAACAAAAAATTAAGAGAAACAATAGGAATAGGATAATAGTTGAAAATGAAAAAATAAAAATGCAATAACAGGTAAACAGAAACTAACAATCAAACAAAAAGACAGGAAGAAAGAATGGAGCAAAACAAAAGAAAGAAAAGAAGAAGAAAAAAAAAGTTATGCCAATGGATCAAGAGAAGAGGTAGAGAGATAAAGCCAGGTCAGGGAAGGAGTCCAATAAGAGATATGGGGGAAGCTATAGAGAAAACAGTAAAGTTATTGGTTATAATGATAAAGTATCAGCAATTGAGCAAGGAATAGAAAGAAAATCTTGGTAGTAGAAGCAAAGATAAAACAAAAGAAAGCAAATAAAACAAAATAAAAAACAAGTTAAGCAAAGCAAAATTCTTTTAAAAAATTAATTTAAAATTTTGAAAAATTAAAGAAAAAATTATAAAATTTAAAAAGAAAAAAGAACTCCTTTATATTTTTCCTAAGGGGGGTGGGATAAAGAAAGTCAATCAGGTGAATTTATTCTGGGCAGCTTATGTTGTCTGAGGCTCACTCTTCTGTATACTTATTTCCATTCTCCTGGGAGGTACTTGTGTATCAGCCAATGTCTGGAGCTGTCTAAGTTTGGCTTTGGTGTCCTTAGGTAGTTGGTTGACCTGAGGCTCTCTGTGGACCATCTCCTCTTGTCAGCTATTTTACAATCTTGTACTTGCCTGGTCTTACTCTAGAGTCCTCTACAGAGTCTTTAGGGTGCAGGATGGCTAGTATAGTTCAGGATATCACTCCCCTTACTTAGAGGTTTTGCTGTCAAGCACTCAATGTGAGGGAGTTAGTCCCTGCTCCACAGCCAGCTTCTCAGTTTCCATCCTATCCTCCAATTCTAGCTCCCCATACACTGGTCTGCTGCAGTTTCAGATTAACTTCAATCTGTTTTCTTTTCTGAATGGGAAGTTTCATCAGTCTGGGCTCAGTGGGTTCAAGTAAAAAGCATTTCAGTGAGCCCATTGCCTGCCCAGTCCCCATCAGGTGTTTTCAGCTTTCCCTCCAACTCCCAAACAATTATCCCTTAGAGTCTTGTTCTTGTAATGTCATCCTGTGAGCTGTTCTCCTTTTCTCCTCAAAACTGTGCCCTATTGGGTCTATCTGGAGCTTCAGTGAGATGAACCATCCCCTTTCCTGTTGGGGGTGGAGAGGTAGGCATGCTTCACCCCTCCTTTCCCAGATCTGCTTGGCTTGTAGTACCAGGCATGTATTTCAAACACTCTACTATGCAGAAACAAATCCTTGCTTTTGCTAGTCTGTTCGCCTAATGCAAGCCAGGAAGGTGGAAGTCAGTTCAGCAATGAAAAACTCAAAAACTCACAAAGCAACACACAAGCAGAGAATCCACCCTGCAAGGTCCCACTGCCCCAGCTACAAGGCACCCAGCAGGAGCAGACGCAAAGTCAGCTCCACACAGCTCCTCTCCACTGTTGATCTCAGTAAAGCTGGGTGGCTCCATGTGCACCACCATGGCATTCCTCAGGGCTGGTCAAAATTTCCAGAATCTCCCCACTGGAAGCTCAGAGCCAAAAGGCTCTCTTTGCCTTCCCCATACCACACAAATTAAATGCTTTCTGGGGCTCAACACAATGTCTTACAGGAAGGTAGAATGTCCCTGTATGTGGCTGCTCAGTGCAGACCTCTGGTCCCTACTAAGGTTCCACACACTTTGGGACTGCCTTTCCTATGGTCTGCACCCTGAGCATAAGACACTAGTAGCAGCTGCCATTAGAAATTTTGTTTCACTAGAATGTGCCGTCTCCTCCTCAAGGGGACACTGCCCTCCGCATGGGCAACTCCTTCCCTTCTGCTCTACTCTGGGTTTGAGATCCCTGATTTTGAATGCCAGTCCACATTCTCAAGGGGAGGCAGCTTCGGAACCTCTAAGCCTTGGTGCTCAGAGCCCAGCACAGGCTTCAGAGGGGACTCCCTCTTTCTATGCCCCCCCTCTTACCAGACTCTATGATGTTTCTTCAGTGCTCACTACTCATAATATGTCCACCCAGGGATATTTCTCTGTTTTTTTCAAGATGGTTATGCAGTATTTTAGGAGTAAATAAAGTCCATGGCTGGGAGCAGAGGAGCTCTGCTTCTACTCACAGTGCTGTCTTCTTCCCTCCTCAGAGGGGCTGATTTTAAATAAGACGTGCCTGTCTCAGCAGAATGAATCAGGACGTAATCTCAAAAAAATGAGCCTAACCAACTTCCCCCATCAGCTCTTCCCATTTTCAGGCTAAGTCTAAAATGTAATGAATAAGAATGTCATTAAACAGAATGAGAAAATATCTGTATCAATAGCATTAAAAAAGTAATCTCAAAACTCAATATCATCGAAACAAATAAACTGTAGCAAGAGCCATTTTGAGAAATTCCATTGTCACTATTAATTTCCAGTCAATCAGGACACACAGTTCTACCTGGACAATTAGGCTGCATTATTATCCCTGAAGGGGATGTAACTAGACCCCAAGTTGGGTAGCTAGGTAAAAATGCCCCCACAGAGATATGGCAGTAGAATAAATACCTTAATTGTTTCTTATTCATGAATAATAATCACCCATACTGGTCAATATTTATTTCTTTTTAACTTTAAAAAGATAAGTAAACAATGTGGTTATTAAAAGACAAAATGTAATGGATAATAATAGTAATTAATATCACTTAGTAAACACTTCTTGAGTGACTACTATGAACAAAGCACAGTGCACAAAGTCTTACAAGTTATTCCTGACAGCTGAAATGTTATTAGAAGCTTCAAAGATAAGAACTGTTTTTCTTTCACTGTATAGACAGGAAAAGTAAAGCTTGGATACATGAAGTTACTAACCTAAGATTTTACACCTCATCTGTGCAGAAGCAGACTCAGACCAAACTATGGACAAAATATGTGTTCTAGATTTCTTTGGATTTGAGTGCATTTGATTTTGAAAATAACATATCAATTCTATCGTTATAAAAGTAAGCCCTGTAGCAGAGCAATTCACTGCATAATTTCACACAGAAGCTTATTACCTTAAAAGTAGTGTAATGGCTTAACATCAATATGTCAAAATTATTATTTTAATAGTTTATTCAGAGAAAATTTATATATCAAATATGAAAACATTTTTTCTTACTCTTGTCTTATATAATGCACCCAGAAGAATGACTCTGATGATAAAAAAATTTTCTGAGTGTTTCATAGAAACTACTGAAAAAAATTCGTTTACAACTATTAAATATCTGTAGTTTACTAAAGATGCTTAATTCAGGCCACTGTACCTGAAGCAATACTTCCCATGACTTTTAATGCATCCTATAAATATTTGACCTTTTGTACTTACAGGCCAAATGGTACTTTCTGCGCATTGCCTCTCTTATTTTAATGTAAACTCATTAAAGTAAAGGTACATATTTTATTAGTACTGGTTTCCACTATGCCTAGCACAATGTCCAGGTTTGTGAACTGTAATGGTCAAGCTAAATTACACTGTGGTAATAAATGAACCACCAAATCTCACTGACTTAATACAACAAAATTTTATTTTTGAATCACACATGTCAAATCAAAGGTGGTAAGGAAGTGTGTTTGTCAGGAACAGACAGTAATGGACACATACTTCCCCAATCACCTCTGTGTGGAAAGAGAACATTCTCATAAATTTCAACCTAGAAGTAATGCACATTACTTTCACTCATATTCCATTTGGCAATGCAAGTCACATGACCATGCCCAACTTTAACGTGAAGGGAAATGCAATCCAACTGTGGCATGGTAGTAGGAAGCTAGGAAAATTTCTGGACAAGTGGAATGGGAAAACTGAGACAAGAGAATTAAACAAGGCCAAACAATTTGGGCAGTTTGCAGCCAGCTTGTAAATCACAAGTCCTTATCTTCCCTAAAGAACACTTGAGAGAAAATACTTTATACCTCTCCTTCCTAACCAGAGAATACATACTTTAAATCACCCTGGCCTGAGAAAATAGAGAACAAAGACTCAGTTAATGCCATTTGTGCCAACTAAACACAAGCACAGATGAAGTCTGGAGGACAAATAACAAAAACCTCATTAAAGCCAGACAAACCCAAGATAAAACGTAAAACAAGAAAGCAGACCAGATGATGCATCAGCATATTAAAAAATGCAACTGGAGCGACAACAATTTGGCAGTGTAGGTAAATGCAGTACCCGCTGCCTCTCACAACCACATCAAAATTACAACTAAAATATAGAACTACTATCATTCAGGACCACCTGAAATCTAGCTGAACAGAAGTCCTACAAGTAGGAAATTAAAAAAGAAACATATTGAGACAGGGTAGACACAGGGTGTATCAGAATGGAATCCTAGAGCTAGGCTGGTCCCACACCTGGGTCGAGCTGTTTAAAACCAGGAGGGATATCTTGGCTGTGGAGGTTTCCCAGTGGAGCAAGTGGTCCCAGCCCAACATCAGGCACCCCAGCCCAGAGTTCCTGTGGTGGGAAGAGGTGTCGCCAGAACTTCAGGTTGTAAAACCCAGCAGGGGATGTGGCTGAGTGACAAGGAGGCTGCTGGTCCCAGGCAGTTCCTCTTAAAGGGCTGGCACACTGACTTACTTGAACTCATTCCCCCTGAGCTCCAGCACCAGAGCAACAACTTGAAAGGAACCTGAAACATTCAGGGAGGAACTAACTTGCCTGGAATCAGGATGAGAACTGGTGAGGCAGCTTTCTCCCAGACAGAAGACCTGGCAGAGGCCATTACTCCTTTGAAAAGCCCTACCCCCACAGAACCTGCAAGATGTTATATCTGAATCTCCAGCAACCTGGCTCACAGGTTCCACCCCACCCTGGTGATTCCTAAAAGCCCTACCACTCCCAGCTCATCCAGTCATTTCCAGTGGCTTTTCTATGTAAGTGGTTTCTACTACCTCAGGCTTAGGACTTTCCTAAAATATCTCTAATAAGCAGCATCTGAGCTCAGTGTGCTCCATACCTCTCAACAAGTGGCCCCAGGCTTGGCACTGGAAGCAGCCTGCCTTGGTTCATAGCTTGGCCTCTCCTGGGCAACTCCAAGCCCAACACAAGGAGCAGCCATCTACAGATTGCTGTGTAGCTTAGGCTGGGTGGCCCTGGGCAGGGAACAAGCAGAGGTTGACTTTGCACCTCTCAGGAGGCCTCAGATACAGTGAACCCAGTGGTTAGTTTTTGACCATGTCAGATTACAACCCTACCACATCCATGAGTGACATACACAAGGGGTGGACTTGGTGAACACCAAAGCCCCACTGAAGTAAATCTTGCTCCATAAGAGTGTCTCCAGCACAGCAGCTATTTGGCTATAGTTACAGCTGGTCCTCATAGTTTATTGGGCTTGGGGTCAATTACTCCCAGTGATACCAGCTGCAACCAAGGCTCAACTACAACAGGACAGTGTGCATAACCTACACAGGGGAGCACCTAGAAGGCCCAGCTCAGGTGACTGAGGAGGCTGAGCCACTGGACCCTACACGACACCTACTACACAAAGCCACTCTACCAATTCCAGGAGACATAGCAGTTCCACCTAATAAAAAAATAAATAAGTAAAAAACACCCAGAAGCAGGCAAAATGTGGAGGCAACAAAACATTTTACAAATGAAAGAACAAAAGAAACCTCCAGGAAAAGAACTAAATGAAATGGAAGCAAACAAACTACTAAACACAGAGTTCAAAGAAATGGTTATAAAGATGTTTAAAAAACTTAATGAGAATTTTGAGGACCTTAGTAAGAATTTTAAAGAAAATAGTGAGATAATCAATGACATAAAAAAATAAAAACAACAGTCAGAAATAAAGGCTACGGTAACTGAAATGAATAATTTGTAGGGAATTAACAGTAGAATAGAGGATACTAAGAATCAAAACAGTGATTTGAAATATGAAGAAGCAAAAAATGCCCAATCAGAAGAGCAGAAAGGAAAAAGAATCCAGGGGTAAGATTGAAGATGGCGGTAGACTGACTGGAAACTACACTGACACTCTCCCTGGACCAAACTAGAATTAAAACTGAAGTACAGAAAAACCGTCCTTTATAATCAATTGCAACTGAAGACGTGTTGGAAAGCACTCTCATACCCCAGGAGGAAGAGTGGAAACTGCATAGAGACTGGTAGGAAGAGCAAAGGCATGATAGGGCTGGTTGGGCTCCCACAGGCAGCAGGTGAAGGTCGAGAGGGATATCTCACTTGTGGAGGGTTCCAACTGAGGACTTGGGGACTAAACCCCAGGCTATGCTTCTCAGCCAAAAACACCTGAACTGAGAAAGGTGCCCACATAACATCTGGTTGTATAAAGCTCCCAGGTCTCTGTCTGCCAGGGAGTGATGGCTAGAAATGCAGGCACCCTCTTAAAGAGCCAATGCACAAAGTTTCATGTGCAGCCATTCAACTTGGGTTCAACAGAGGAAGGGCAGAGTGGACTGGAGCTGTGTGAAGAGAATCTAGGTTTGTGGGACCTGGAGATACAGATCAGAAGGCACCTGTCTGGTTTCCTGTACTGAGTCATTTCCCCATTGTGCAGAGGACATCTTTTATAGGCAGACATTTTCCTGCTTTTACCTGAGGAGGGAAGCAATTGCCCCACCCTGCTGGAAAACCTCTTGCTCTGTCCAGAGGAATTCTACAGCATGAGGCTCATTAAGAAAATCAGATTAATCAACCTTCAGCCAGAGAAGAACCTCAGAGTGCTTTGAGTCTTTGCCTGATCTGCTCTGGGCCCAGGTCTTGGAAGAGCAGACTTTGGTGTGCATATTGATCCTCTCCAAAGACTTGCAGCCCCAGCAGGAGAGACCTCAAGCCAAGGGTTGTTGATAGCTCCAAACAGGGTACTCAGGGCCAGTCACAAAACCCGCCTGACATCACCCTGCACAAGAGACCCTCCAAAAGACTGAGAATCCTAACAGATCTACCCAATACATAGAACAAACCCAAACAGGCAGTCAAAATGGAGAGACAAAAAACAAGCTGCCCCCCACCCCCAGCATAGATCATCAGTTGAGCATTGACCTAGAATCCAGAAGTCAAAGGTTAATTCCTGGTCAGGACATAAGCCCAGGTTGCAGTCTCAATCCCCAGTCATGGGCATGCAGGAGGCAGCCAATCAATAATGATGTGATGTATCTACATCTCTCTCTCCCTTTCCCTTCCTGTCTCTGAAATCAATAAAAATATATTTAAAAATAAATAAGTAAATAAGCCCTAAATGAAAGAACAAGTCTCCAAAAAAAGAGCCAAATGAAGTGGAGGTAAGCAATCTATTAGATATAGATTCAGAATACTGATTTTAAGGATGCTCAACAGCATCAAAAAAGATATGGAGACTATGAAGGAAATTAAGAATGACATACATAGCAGAAAGAAAGAATACATTGAAAGGGAAAACAGCAGATTAGAGCAAGCTGAGGTTCAGATCAATGAATTAGAAGACAGGGTAGAAAAAATCACTCACTCAGAGATCCAAAAAGAAAAAACAATTCAAAACAGGACGATAGTCTAAGGAAGTAGTTGGACAACATGGAACATAAAATATTAGCATGATAGGAGTGCCAGAAGAGATTGAAAGTAAGCAAGGGTTAGAGGACCTGTTTAAAGAAATAATGGCAATAAACTTCCCTAACCTGGTCAACAAAAAGTCACACAAGTTCATGAGGCACAAGGAGCCCCAAGCAAGAAGAATCTAAAGAGGCCTACATCCAGAACATAAAAATTAAAATGTCAAAAATTCAAGACAAAAAGAGAATATTAAAGGCAGCAAAACAAAAGCAATCTGTTACCTACAAAAAAGGTCAGCTGACTTCTCATATAAGGCTGTCAGCTGACTTCTCATCACAAACTCTACAGGCCAGAAGGGAATGGCATAAAGTATTCAAGGTAATGCAAGACAAGGATCTGGAACCAAGACTACTCTTCCGGTAAGGTTATCATTCAAAATAAATGGTGAAATAAAGAGCTTCCCAGACAAAATAAAAGGCTAAAGGATTTTATCACCACCAAACCAGCACTGCAAGAAATGTTAAAGGAACTGCTGTAATTATAAGAAGAAATAGAGAGAAAAACATAGGCATAAAGAATTAAGATGGCAATAAATAAGGACCTATGCATAATAACCTTAAGGACTTTAAGGGAGAGATCAACAGCAATACAGTCATTGTTGTGGACTTTAACACCCCACTGACTTCTCTGAATAGACCTTCCAGACAAAAAGTCAACACAGAGTGATCCTAAATGGCACATTAGATCAGATGAATTTAATTGGTATTTATAGAACTTTGCACCCCAAAGCTTCAGAATATACATTTATCTCAAGTGCACATGGGCCATTCTCAAAGATAGACTACATGTTAGGGCGCAAAACAAGTCTCTACAAGTTCAAGAAGACTGAAATCATATCAAGCATTTCAGATCACAATGGCATGAAATTAGAAATCAACTACAGTAAAAAACACTCAAAATCATCAAAGCACATGGAAGTTCAATAACATGTTATTAAACAATAAGATCAAGAAAGAAATCAAAAACTTCCTGGAAACAAATGAAAATGAACACACGACAACCCAAATTCTATGGGACACAGTGAAAGCAGTCCTAAGAGGGAAGTTCATAGCACTACAGGCTTACCTCAAAAAGCAAAAAAGTTTTTTAATCAACTATTTTACCCTACAACTAAAAGAATTAGAAAGCTTCCCTTTGAAGCTGCCCAGGCCAGGACTTTTGTTCGCTGGGAGTTTATTTTTTATTACTGCTTTGATTTCATCAGTTGTTATTAACCTCTTCAGGTTTTCTCATTCTTCCTGATTCAGTTTTACATGATTTTACTCATATGTGGAATCTAATAAACAAAATAGACTGAGGAACAAAATATATCCAGAGACATAGAAGCATGGAACATATTGATGAATCTTTGTGGGAAGGCAGGGGTAGGGGAGTGGGTGGGGAGAGATTAATCAAAGAACTTATATGCATATATACATAACCCATGGACACAGACAATAGTGTGAAGTGTGGTGAAGGCCTGGGGGAGTGTGGATGCAGGGTGGAAGGGATCAAGGGGGAAAAGAGGGGAATATTTGTAATACTTTCAACAATAAAGATAATTTTTAAAAAAAGAATCTAGAAATATGAATACTGCTTAAGGAGTCTCTGGGACAACTTCAGGTAGCCCAACATTCTCATTAGGGGAGTGCCAGAAAGACAAGAAATAAAACAAGAAATTGAGAACCTATTTGAAATAATAATGACAGAAAACTTCCCCTAGCTGGTGAGGGAGATAGACTTACAGTCTAGAAAGCAGAGTGTCCAAAACAAGAGGAAATCAAAGAGGCCCACAGGAAGACTCATCATAATTAAAATGTCAAAGGTTAAAGACAAAGAGATACTCTTAAAAGCAGCAAGAGAAAAGCAATTAGTTACTTACAAGGGAGCACCCATATGACTGTCAGCTGATATCTCAACAGAAACTTTGCAAGCCAGAAGGGAGTGGCAAGAAATACTCAAAATGATGAAATGCAAGAACCTACAACCAAGATTTCTCTACTCAGCAAAGCTATCATTAGAACTGAAGGTCAGATTAAGAACTTCACAGATAAGAAAAAGCTAAAGGAGTTCATCACCACCAAACCAGTATTACATGAAATGTTGAAGGGTCTTCTTTAAGAGGAAGCTAATGAACAAAAGAAACTGACAAACAAAATAGACCCAGAGACACTGAAGCATGCAACAGACTGTAGTACCTCAGAGCGAAGATGGAAGTGGGTGGGGTATGGGGATGGAAAGAGATTAACCAAAGAACATATGCATATATGCATAATCCATGGACACAGACAATAATAAGGTGAAGGCCTTGGGAGGGCATAGGAGTGGGGTGGAGAAGACCAATGGGCGGGGGAATGGGACACCTGTAATACCTTCAACAATAAAGACAATTTTTTTAAAAGCACCAGAAAGACAAAATAATTAATTTTATAATACACCCGGAAGCTCACTGTGACCTTCATTTCCCAGTGAGCTAACAGCAGCCCCACTTTGGCTCATTTATTTCTTATAACATTTCTAGAGAGCCTAAGTGGACCACCGTCTAGATGCTCTCCTGTTGTTTCTTCTACTCTAACTCCTTTCTATGTTTCACTGTCCCCAGCTTTAATAAAGGTACTCTCACAATCAGCTGGACTCATCTTGTGAAATCTTTGCTGCACAAAGTCAAGAACCCACACACTATAGGCTGGCCTGAGGCAGACCCATTCCAGGCTGGACCCTGTCCAGTATCACTACCACATGCCTAGAAGATAGACAGCCAAAAATATGTAATGACAGTATTAAGGGCTGCCACAAAATGTTTCAAGAATAAATCATTAAGTTATTAATTAGTACTTGTTAATATATTTACTCACTGGTGATGGTCTACTGGGTCAGTTAATCTTTTCTGATACTAATTAAACCAAACATAGAAATGATAGCTTTACATAACTTGTTAACTTTACAATTGTGTTACTGCTGAAATATCTATTACTTTTATTTCATTATGTGTCACAAATTCATATTTACTATGTTTTATCTTTCCATAAGTACAAAGGTAAAATAACCATTGATTAATAGTGACCAATAAGAAAAGTGAAAAAAGAAAGAATAGCTTGAGGATACTCCATAATTCATTCATGTACTTCAGTGAGCATTTACTGAGGGCCTGCTCTGCTTCAGATACCTGAGAGACCCTCAGATTATGAGAGTGACTAAGATTCTAGCCTCAGGCTGAAAGAAAGTGCACTAAAATGTTAGAGTATTATAATGAATAATTTTTTAATATGATAGTCTTTCAAGTATTAGGCTTTTATGAAATGCTTCTTTTATAATTTTGTTAAAAAGTAATTTTTTAAAAAGCATTTCTAATCATTTATCCTTTCCACCAGAGTTCAGAATTGGTATAATTCACTTTCCCTAATTAAATGTTCCTAGGTACTCAACTGCAGTTGCTAATTTTCTTCCTGTCTAGCTGTCCTAGTATTCACTCTGAATTATTGTTTTAAACAGTTACACAAGAAAGAGACAAGTGAAATATAGTTTCTTATTAGTAGAAGTGGCTTCATCCATGAATAAAAAATCATACGCCTTTCCTGATCATTCATAAATTCACTAACCATTACACCTGTGAGATTACATTGGGCACATGAGGTTGGCAGGGCCCATCTGAGCATATCAAGCCAGTGAATACAAAGGGTTTTTATGAAGTTCATTTCATAAAATAGGTGCCACTGTATCCCGTGATAAATGCCTGATGGCATTTATCTTGGAGATAATATAATTATCATAGGGAAAGAGGAAAACAATAACTTTATACTCAATGAATGCAGGAATACATATCTAATAACATGCTATCAAATATCATACTTAAACTGGTCTTCATGTGTTTACTATACAAAGGATTTAAATAATATGTACTTAAAATTATTTTCCCAAAATACAATTTCTATAAACACTGCATCATAATTTTTAATAAATTCAAATTTCTTACCATGTAAATTTTTTTCTGGACAATAATTTCACTCTATGCTTTCCTATGTGTACTCTTATTTTTATGTTATGTTTTATCCAAAAATTGTCTGACAAGCTCCAAACTTTTTTTGTTCCCAAAGTTTCTTTTGTTCTTCCCAGTTCCAATGCCATGGATCCTAACTTTCTTGGCAGTTCTCTGTTTATTGTTTATTTAAAACAATTTTACTTCCTTGAAGACATTTTAAAGAGTTGTTAAATTTGATAATAGTATATTGCATCTTCATAAGAAAATTTACATTTGTGTGCAGTTTCCTAATTTCTGACAACTTTTTTATGTTATCTCACTGGGTAGAGCAAAGCATGACTGTTCTTAAAGAGATGCATTGATTTGAAAGTGTTAAGGTAAGAAACATTCAAACCTGTGAAGAATTTTGGTGAGTTTATTTGAGCCAAACTATTGACACATGCCAAGAAGTAGAACCTCAAGGGATTGAGATAATGCTCTGGAGAATGGCAGTTTTGCACTTTTTTTATTCATTATAATGAAAAAAGGAGATGTAAGTGGGTTACATAAAGTCCACTGGTGATAGATTAGGGAGGTGGGAGAAAGTAAAGTGGGAAAATCTCTGGGATTGCATAAAAAGTAAAATGATGGACACACATTTTTTTTACTTAGGTGGGCACAGGATAGTTAACATAAAACAACTCAATAACAATGAGGGGATTTGTGGTCTCTGCAGAGTGGTACCTGTGCTTTGAGGAGCCTGGAAAAAGGAAAATTACTTAGACATTCCAACAGTATGTTATAGTAAATGCAAAAAGACAATAGACAGGCTCAGATAAGCTAAAAATTGACCTTTGTCAAGTAAAATACCTGCCTAGGACATTACTAGCCACCATAAACTGATTTTAGTTAAAAAGTTTTAATTTCAACCATCCTTTGAGGTTACTTTAGGTCTCTGAGTTTGTAAGGCTACCATGCAAGCCATTCTTGAGCTAGTCAGGTTAGTGTGTGGGCCCTTTTTGTCCAGAAAAGCAAAAGTACTTACTGCAAGAGAGCCTTGGGCTGCAGTCTGTACCCCTTGTAGAAGGTCATGCCAAACACAAACTTCAGTACTGGGGAGGGGCACTCAGGAGGATTAAGCAGTGTTAACATTTTAGTTCTGAGATTACATATCTTATTTGTATATATCAAATGTTACATAATCTTAAAAAGAAAACAGAAAAGTAACCCCTAATATTTCCACAAAACAATGACCTTGTTTCACTATGTAAGAAACATTACTGTGCAAAAATGCATCTTAGAACCTCTGAATGACAGAAGCTCTAATAAAAGTGAGAGACCTCTGGCAAGACTCTGTGATCTGACCTTTGATTGAGCCTCAGTTAAGAAACACTACAGACTGCTTCATGCACTCCAAATATAGAAAGTTCTTAAAATTTCTTCATTATTTGTAAACCCAAGAATTGATTTTAAAAATACTATTAGAATTGATATGGAATTCAACTAACATGTCAAGATTAAAGATACTTCTTCAAAGAAAAAATACTTTACTAAAAATTATCCAAAAACAATTAAAATATCAAAAGTAAAAGCCCCATTTGCTTTAACAACAGAAAACATAAAATACATAAGCATGTAACTGGAAGTATCCCATAGTAATGAAATAGTAAATAAATAAAATTTTTTAATCTCAACTCTACGCTTTACATACACTCTTTATAATTCTCAGAACAACTTTACCATGTGGTTCTTAATATCCCACTTGGACATGAAGAAATGAGGTTAGGACAATTGAGTAAACTGTCAGCTGACACACAGGTCTTAGCAGTCAGGCCAAGAACCTTTGTCTTTCTTCAAAGCCCCTTCAAAGTCTTTCCACTCCCCACTGTCCCTGATCAGTTCCATACAGAGAAAACTGCCAGATGCTGTGAAGTAAACTTGAATTAAATATATGTTTTAAATTTGAATTAAATTTATGTTTTCAGGTGGGAAAACTGGATATTATATAGAAGTTAGTATTTTCCTCAAAATAATGTGCAGATTTAGTGTAACTCTAACAAAATCCCAATGGGACTTTTTGAGGAGGGTGGGATTTTTGTGGAAATGTTGCTGTAAAGTTCATTGATATGAATAAACAGTGAATGAATGTATGCTTATCTCTGCTCCCACTTTTCAACCTGACTGAAAGTCAGTGGTGCACAAGCAGGCTAACTAGCCATCTCAGATGGTGAATAAGAAAAACTGAATTTATTTAAGGAAGAAGGGATGGAGGATGGGGATATCCAAAGGAAAGTGCTACACAGCACTGAGTCAAAGGGTACTGGGTCCATGATGGCAGCAAAAATATACTTAAGATGGTGAAACAATGAAGGTGCATAGAAGAAGAAACAATAGAGCCTAGGCTGGGTTGCCTTGGCTCACTAAAAAGTCAGAGAGAGAAGGGGGCCTTGGAGACAGGTTTAGGGAGTAAGCCCAGGAGGAGCTGCCACTGATGATTGCTTCCTTAGTTGCAAGTATCATAGGGTCCCCTCAGAGAGAAGAAGGGGGAAGGAGATGGCGCTAGTGTGCTCCCTGGTGGGGAGCGAAAGCTGGGTTCTTTGTTCTGAGCATATTTATCTCTTTCTTATGGGTGGAAATCTTAGGGGAGGTCTCAAGGGAATATCTTAATAGAATATTCATCAGTTTTCCAGGCTTGCTCTTTCAGGGTCATGGTCTCCGCTGATTGGTCACTGCCAGGGCAGGCAGAGGTGTCATTAGTCAATGTAGCTGGTCCTGAGGCAGCCACCTTGTCACTTGTCTGGTTTTGCTGTTTTTCTGGCCTGGAGCTGGAATACAACTGAGGCCAAGATATTATCTTTAGGGAGGAAATGTTCAGGGGCTTTCTCGGGGGGTCTAAAACACATGACCAGTAATATGCTAGAGGAGGACAGGTTACCCTAGGGACAAGGTTCTTGTTTTCCCAGTTTTTCCCCTTGCTAGGCATCCAGGACTTCTGCCCTGGTTTTTGTACCAGGCCCACCATCCTTGCTCTGCTCAAGTCTGTCTAACACTGACAGCAATAGAAGACTTTAAAAGCCATAAAGCCATAAGAACAAGAAAATACAAGAGAATGAAAATAGATGAGAGATAATCCACACATTTTTAAACAATGAACAGTATGGAGATAAGTGACAAAAAAAAAAAAAAAAAGAAGCAGAGGCCAAAGAACTAGCCCCAAAAAAGAAGCCAATTCATATCACAAGATTATGGAAGTTCTCGAACAGGAAAGGAGAGAATAGGAGCCAAAATAGAGAAAGTGTATATAGTTAAAATTGGATTTCACATTCTCTTCCCCTCCTCAGCAATCAATAGATAGTTTATTCTCAAAAAAAAAAAAAAAAAATTAATGAAGTTCCAGATTAGGAGGCATCAGGCACAAAGGAGAATAGAGCCATTACTGAACTGAACAACTCTGACCTCAGATTGTTCCAGCTCCCAGAATTTGGCAATCAAAATCAACCCACAGGAAGGAGTTTAGAGCATTCTTCTCCAGAGACAATAATCATCCCAAAGACATTCACCTACAGATATAAAAATTGGAGGGCTCTTCCAATAAAATGAGGTCTATCAACTGACAGACTGTCTCATTCTTAAACATGATCAGGCAGACAAGGATAACCAAATATTTGAAGAAAGCTTCTAATAGAAAATAAAAAGATAAATAGAAATGAACAGGAAGACTAAAAAAAAAAAGAAAAAAAAAAAAACTAGAAGAAACAGAGCCATCAAGGAGCAGAAACAAACTAACAACAAAAAATTAATACTATACCCTTATATGAGAGATTTCATCCATGAAATAAGAACAGGGGTTTATAAAAATAGAACCAAAAGAGAAACTTAAAGTTTTAAAAACTAAATAAATATTTGCTTCTCCACCATTCAGTTATTTAAAATCAGTTGGGAACTTTAGTTTCAGATTGTTATTATGATGTTAATTCATGAATCTTATTTTTGGATACTTTGTTCATAGTTATCTTAAAATTCCCCCAATACTGATTTCAATGCTTATAACTGTTTCATTTATGCATTTTCTTCCCCTTTTGTTGGTTCTGCATTCTGACGGATTTTAGTGAGTGGAGTACTTCCTAGAACATTTTTTTCCAGAAACAATGCATGGATAGAATATTTCCTAAGTATCAACATGTCACAAAGTGTATTTTTTTGTGACAGTACAAATAGTAGTTTGCCTACATGAAGTACTGTAAGCTCACAGTGGTGGTGAATCTTATTCCTTTGTCATCGTCAATTAAAGTGGCAAATGAGCTATTTGATAACAGTACTGGTGTCTTCTATCTTTTCTTTTTTAATTTAAATGTTTATAGAATTTTTCTCTGTACACATGAAATTAGAACATATGGTTATAATTTGTATATGTGATTTGTTTTTTCAATGTCCTTTATAGGCTCTGAAGGACTTTTTCATCAGAAACCTCAAAATTTTCCCTAAAGCAGGTAAATTTTCTTTTATATATGTTTAAATATTATGACTTCTCTATCTGCTCCAAGTTAGAGTGGAAGAGGAGATGTTGGATACACAAAATCTGTACTCTCACTCACTTATCTTTTATAATTCCTATTTATTTATATGTCCATTATAGGTTCTGTGAAAATTCCTCAAATTAGTTTCTAAACTTCCAACTCAATTTTCAGCAGTGTTCAACTGGCATTCATTGCCAATATACAGTGGGGATCTTTCAGCAACCAAATTTTCAATCCTTTTTCATAGCAGCCTGTTTGGCACAATATCCCTCTCAACTCTCCTTGAATGTCCTTTTTTTTAAAAAAAAAATACTCACCCAAGGATAGCTTATTGATTTTATAGTGGGAAGGGGGGGATGGAAACAAAGAGAGAGAGAGAGAGAGAATAAGGAGGAGGAGGAGGAGACAGAGAAGGAGGAGGAGGAGAAGGGGAAGGGGAAGGAGGAAAAGGGAAAAGAGGAGGGGAAGGAGGAGGAGGAGAAAAGATGGGGGTGGGGAACATCAATGTGAGACAGAACAATTTGTTGCCTTCAGTATGTGCCACAATTGGAGATCCAATCCACAACCTAGATATATGCCCTGACCAGGAATCAAACCCACAAACTTTCAGAATACATTACACTCCAACCAACTGAGCCAAAACTGCCAGGGCCCTTCAAGTCTCCTTGAGATTGCCAATTAGGGTATATTTAAATGTTTCTTCTATTTTTTTATTTCAATTATATTTTATTCATTTTCTTTGAACACTCCACATCTTTCTCCTATCAATTTAACCAGTTGTTTCACTTCATCAAATGTCTTCAGTTAAGATTTTTCACTATCTGCCCGGCCAGGCGTGGCTCAGCGGTTGAGCGTCGACCTGGGATCCAGGCCATTGAGGTTCGATTCCCGGCCAGGGTACATGCCCAGGTTGCAGGCTCGATCAATGACTCTCTCATCATTGATGTTTCTATCTCTCTCTCCCTCTCCTTCCCTCTCTCTAAAATCAATAAAGTTATATTTTTAAAAAAAGAAAAAGATTCTTCATTATTTACCCATATTTATCAAATGAAAGTGTAAATCAATTATTTTTACAAGAACAAGTTTTACTTTTGTGCTAAGCACTGTGACAAACAATATAAACTTTATGTTATGTAAACCCCAAAATATCCTATGAAATAAATGCTATTATCCTCCCTGTCACTTGGAGGTGAAAAGATGTAGATAGCTGTGTTGAGTTAGGAATTCTGTCCAAATTACTGAAGTCTTCCAGTCACTCAACCCCTCTGGATCCTCCAGCCTCTGTTTGAAACAATGGGAACATCTGTGCAATCAGAGCTGTGGGTATCTGGAAGAAGTCCTGGAAGAGCACATGAGTCAATTTTTTTTTTCTTTTCTCTGTATTTGCTGGGTGGGTACAGAGTCAGTGGATACCTGACTTCCTTCTGCCCAGATAGAAGCCATGTGCAGCCCATGTCCACTGCGCTGAACAAGCCAGACACAAAGTGAAGCCTGGGGGACAGGCCATAGCTATCTGAGGGTGTGTGCAGGTACACATGCAGAGGTCCTTTTTCACCCACGCCAAGCTTTCCCAACCTCAGTGGCCCAGGGCTTGGATTTTGAGGGATCATGAAAGATGCATATCTTCCCTGGATTCCCTGGGTTGCCTGTACTATATTGAGGATCATAAATCACTGATTTCTTGCTCATTATGATCTCATTTTTAAAAAGTTTGTTCAGTTTTGGTACCCTTCCATGTTAAACAAACAAAGAAATAAAACATATCTGAAATCAATTGTTAATAGTATTAAGTAAGCAGTGTTAAGAGTCAGAGTGACTTAGCTCCTAGAGTTAGATAGCCTTGATTCAAATCCTGGCTTCACAAATTATGTGAACTTAAGCAAACTATTTTACTTCTCTAAATGTTTGCTTTTATGTAAATTAACAATAATAATAGGGTTATTAGGCCAAATAATGAAATAAGACATTTAAAGCATTTAGCACAGTGCCTGGTTTGCAGTAAACACAATAAATGTTTAGCATTATTTTTCGTTGTAAAACCTCTAGAATCGGCAATGCTATCATGATATCTAAGAGCAACCATAATAATTATGAATTGTTTGAGTTCTAGCTTCTTGGGAGGTAGTGGAGAGCTATAAATAATAGAAAAGGGCAAAATCATCATTATTTGCAAGTGATGTGATATATAAAATCTAGACAACTCTACTGTATGAATGCTTTTATACATAAAATACTTTTTTAACAAAAGTTTTAAAGAATATACCTGTAGATTTGTTTAACTTTTTATAACTTAAAAAAAATTAATTTAGACCCAGAGAAATCTCAGAAATAGAATGGAGAGTTCTGGTTTATCTTCCACCAAGCATCCCTTAATGTTAATATCTTACATTACCACAATGCATTAATCAAAACTAAGTATTTGTGCAATACTATAAATTAGATAATTTATTTGCACATTTTACTCTTTATTTTTGTTTTTAAGATTCCCCCATTGTATCTGTCATGTCTCCTTGGCCTCCTCCAATCCGTGACAATTCACCAGTCTTTCCTTGTCTTTTACAACTTAAACACTTAAAGAGTTCTGGTGAATTATGTCATAGGATATGCTTTATTCTAGGTCTGCCTATAATTTTCTCACAATTAGATTGAGGTTCTGTGCTTCGTACAACTATACACAGAAGTGATGTGCCCTTCTCAGTGCATCCTCTGAGTAGGTGCATGGTGTCAATATGTCTTATTACTGGTAATATCAACTTTGATCACTTGGATAAGGTGGTGTCTACTGCAAACTTATTGTTCTCCCTATGTAATCAATAAATACTTGGGAAAAGATGCTTTAACACTATGCAAATATTGGGGGGGTAAATTATCTTTATTGTTGCAGGTATTACAGCTGCCCTCTTTTTCCCCCATTGGCTCCCTCCAACCAGCTCTTGCCCCCTCACCAGGTCATCAACGAACTATTGTCAGTGTTCACGGGTTATGTATATATGCATATAAGTTATTTGGTTAATCTCATCCCCTCACCTTCCCTCTGAAATACATCAGTCTGTTCCATGCTTCCATGTCTCTGGTATGATTTTGTTCTTTAGTTTAATTTGTTCATTAGATTCCACATACAAGTAAGATCATGTACTTGTCTTTCTATAACTGGCTTATTTCACTTAGCATAATACTCTCTAGGTCTCCTCATGCTGTCTCAAGGGGTAAGAGACCTTTCTTTTTTACAGCTGCATAGTATTCCATTGTGTAAATGTACAACAGCTGTGTTTTATCTATTCATCTACTGATGGGCACACTGGCTGTTCAAGATCTTAGCTATTGTCAATAATGCTGCTATGAAGATAGAGGTGTATATATTCTTTCAGATTGATGTTTCTGGCTTTTTGGGACATATTCCTAGAAGTAGGATCACTGGGTCAAATGGAAGTTTCATTTTTAATTTTCTGAGGAAATTCCACGCTGGTTTCCATAGTGGTTGTACCAGTTTGCATTCCCACCAGCAGTGTACTAAGATTCCTTTTATTCCACATCTTTGCCAGCACTTGTTGTTTATTGATGTATTGATGATAGATATTCTGGCAGGTGTGAGGTAGTGCCTCATTGTTTTAATTTGCATCTTTCTGATAATTAGTGCCATTAAGCATTTTTTCCAATGTTTCTTGGACATTCTTATATCCTCTTTGGCGACATGTCTATTCAGGTCTCCTGCACATTATATAATTGGATTGTTTGTCTTCCTTTGGTTGAGTTGTATGAGTACTCTATATATTTTATGAATTAACCACTTATATGATACATCCTTGGCAAATATGTTCTCCCATACAGTGTGTTCCTTTTTCATTCTGATGCTGGTTTCCTTTGCTCTGTAGAAGCTTTTTAGTTTGAAGTAGTCCCATTTGTTTATTTTTTCCTTTGTTTCTCTTGCCCTAGGCAATGTATCTGAAAATTCTGTTCCGTGAGATGTCTAATATTCTGCTGCCTACATTTTCTTCTAGGATTTTTATGTTTCGTGACTTACACTTAAATCTTTTATCTATTTTATTCTTGTGTATGGTGTAAGTTGGTGGTCTTGTTTCATTTTTTTGCATGTACCTGTCCAATTTTCCCAGCACCATTTAACTGAAGAGATTGTCTTTTTCCATTGTATGCTCTTGCCTCCATTGCCAAATATTAACTAAGCATAATGGCTTGGGTCCATTCCTGGGTTCTCTGTTCTCTTCTACTGATCTGTATGTCTGTTCTTGTGCCAGTACCAGGCTATTTTGATTACAGTGGCTTTGTAGTATAACGTGATATTCAGTTTTGTGATCCTTCCAACTTTGTTTTCTTTCTCAAGATTTTTGTGGCCATTCAGGTCTTTTTGGGTTCCATATAAATTTTTGGAAGGTTTGTTTTTGATATGTGAAATATGCCATTGGTATTTTGCTAGGGTCTGCATTGAATTTATAGGTTGCTTTTGGTAGTATGTATATTTTAATGATGTTAATTCTTTTAATCCATGAACACAGTATATTCTTTCAATTGTTTATATCTTTTTCTATCACTTTTTTCAACATCCTGTAGTTTTCTAAATACAGCTCTTTTACCTCCTTGGTTAAGTTTATTCTTAAGTATCTTAATTTTTTTTGTTACAATGGTAAATGGGATTTTTTTGTTGTTTGTTTCTCTTTCTGAGAGATCGTTATTGGTGTATAAAAGTGCCATCAATTTCTGGTTTTACTTTTGTATCTTGCTACATTGCTGAATTCATTTATTAAATCTGGTAGTTTTTTGGTGGCCTTTAGAATTTTCTATGTACAATATCATGTCCTCTGCAAATAATGACCATTTTACTCCCTCCTTTCCAGTTTGGATACCTTTTATGTTTTCTTCTCAGCTGTTTATGGTGGATGAGATTTCCAGTACCATGTTGAATAAGAGTGGTGAAAGTGAACACTCCTGTCTTGTTCCTGTTCTTAGAAGGGAGGTCTTTAGTTTGTGCCCATTGAGTGATGTTGGCCATAGGTTTATTCATATATGGCCTTTATTATGTTGAGTTATGTCTCTTCTATTCCCACTTTGCTGAGAGCTTTCATAAAAAATGGCTGCTGGATTTTGTCAAATGTTTTTTGGGGGTTATTGATATGATCATGTGTTTTTTGTCTTTCAATTTGTTTATGTGATGTGTAAAATTTATTAATTTGTGACTATTGTACCAGTCTTGCATCCTGGGAGAAAATCCCACTTGGTCACGATGTATGATCTTTTTAATATATTGCTGGATCTGATTTTTTAATGTTTTGTTGAGGATTTTATCACCTCTTTTAATCAGGAATACTGGACTGTAATTCTTTTTCTTTTTCATGTATTTATCTGTTTGGGGGATTAGGATAATGCTGGCTTCATAAAAAGAGCTTGGAAATGTTCTTTCCTCTTGTATATTGGAATACTTTGAGGAGAGGTGTTAGTTCTTTGAATATTTGGTAAAACTCCCCTGTGAAGCTGTCCAGACCAGGGCTTTGCATGCCGAGAGGTGTTTTGTTTTGTTTTTTTATCACTGCTTCAATTTTATCAGTTGTTATTGGCCTATTCAGGTTTTCTGACTCTTCCTGATTGAGTTTTGAAAAGTTAAAACTCCTAGGCTTGACCTCTCCTGGTGTCTCTGCAAAGGTCAAGATGCAGGGTATGGTAGGCAAGGCTCCTGAGGGTGGGGTGGGGTGTATCACCCAAGGGAGGGTTTTTTCCTTTCTTTTTCCTGAGCTGTGGATTCTGGAAGGGGCCAATACCTCTCTGATAAAATGGCAATTTCTGTTTGTGAGGGGTATGTCTAAATGTATGTCTCCCTGCCACTTCTTTTCCATGTCTCCCCTCAATCTTTCTGACCCCAGCCTCTCCTCAGGCACCTTCAGTTCTTATCACCCTCCTTCCACTGATGCATTTGGGTGAGTAGCTGCAAATGAAAAACCTGTGCTCTGGGTTTTTAAAAAACAAAAACCAAACTCAAACAAAAATCTGCAGCTTTAACTCCAATGGGCTCCAGACTCCCCCGTAGCCAGAAGCTCTGTTGCCTTTCACAGCTACATGGGCTGCTGGTCTCAGCTCTGGTGCTTCAGTCTGTGAAGCCCAACTTGGGTTCCATCTTCTTAGGGAAATAACATTCCTATAGCCGGGAGATTCCTCTTCACTCACTCTTGGCCTGCTGCCTATAAAGCTGGATCAGCCCCTCTCCTGACCTCACCCTTCCTACCAGCCTTCAGGTGTTTTCTATCTTTCTTTGATACACATCTCCTCAGCTGAACCTCAGTTGGTAACTCCAGGTGAATGTTCCCCAATTTAGTTGTATTTCTAGCCTGACCCTGGGAGGAGGCACAAAAAGGTTTGCCTTTAGGCCACCATCTTCTCCCTTCCTATCACAACTATTGTGTTTCTCCTCAAATTTTTACCTTCTAATTTTAGCATCCATCCACAGATCTTACTTGAAACAATTATCACCAGGGTGTTTTAATGATGATTATTTATTTCTTCTATATTTGCTGACTGGAATTTTTCTGTAAAAAAACAGCTGTCCCTACATGTTTGAGAGCCACTGAATTTCAGAGCTTAAGGAGACTTTAGGGTCATCCAAGACCTCAGGTGCCAGCAGCACTGGCATCATCTGAGAGCTTGTTAGAAATGCAAAATCTGAAGCTCCACCAGGGACCTACTGGATCAGAATCTGCATTTTAACAAAATTCCTGAGTGATTCATGTGCTTCAATGCTCATTTTAGCTCCACATTGATTAAGGGAATTGACAACTGATGTCACAGTGATAGTGGCAGAACCAGCCAACACTCCTTCTTCTGACAGCCAATTCATGATCCTCTTCTTACTTGGTTGAATCATTCCCAAAAGAAATCCAAAGCATACAGGCTTACATCAGAGCTAAGTTTTAATATTTAACACTGTTTATCATATATATATATATATATATATATATATATATATATATATATATATCCCCTTAGGCAAGCTACTTAACCTCTATGAACTTTAGTTATTGAATCTGTAAACTGAAGGAAATATTAACTAACTTTAAGGATAACAGTGAAGACAAGAGATAATATGTGAAAAGCACCTGGAAGGGTAAGCTGGTATGTGATGACAAAGATGTGAATGTAAATGTGGCCAAGTGTTGGGAGTGCTATTGGCAAATGTCTTCATCTCCTTCAGGGTCAGCCTTAGTGGCAGAGGGCTATCTCACCCAAGGTCATGACCCATACCCAAAAACACGTATATAGAGTTCCAGTCTTTTTGGCTGCACAGAGAACACCCTGACAACAATTTCAGCTCCATAAGCATTCCCTGCAAGACACCCAAACACCCAACTCCATCTCAGCGTTAATTTTTAGGATAACCCAAACTGCCACATCATACAAAATAGGTTCTTAAGAATTGGGAACAATTGTTATGAATATGATTGTAATGCCTTTTGGGGACAACCTTTACATATTGCCCATATCACTAAATACAAATTGATCCTAATATGTACTGAGTACTTATTATGCATCTAGTACAGTGCTGGTTATAGAAATACAAACTTTAGCAAAACAATGCTTGCTGTCAAGTAGGTAAGACTGAAAACCAAACAAGATTGTACAATTAACCAAAACACCATTTTGGCTACTCAATTCAAACTCTCCTCATATTCACATGCTAATACACCTTCATCAAGTGCCATCAATTGAGAACCCTGGAGTCTGCAGGTGGAGGGTCACCACTCATTTTGTAAGAATAAAAAAATACAACCTGATTTTAAACTAAAAAAAATTCATTGTTTACCAAATAATTCTTTGCTTACCCTTAATACAAAAAGATCTACATATATATGTCAGCAAATTCTGGGTTTCCACATCACAAAGAATGTGAAATTGAGTTTTAGAGCTCTACTTTTTAATTTTTTAATTTTTATTGAATTTATTGGGATGACATAGGTGAATAAAAGTATATGTTTCAGGTGTACCATTCTATAATACATCATCTGCATATTGTATTTTTTTTATAATTAATACCAATGCTTTTTAAATGTTTTTATTAAATCTATTGGAGTAACATTGGTTAATAGGATCATATAGGTTTTAGGTGTGGATTTCTATGTTATGAGTTCTTTATATTCCACTGTGTGCCCACAACCCAAAGTCAAATCATTTTATGTACCATAAATTAAGCTCTCTTCACCCTCCCACCCCCATCTCCTTCCCTCTGGCAACCTCCACACTGTTGTTGTGTCCACAAGTTTCAGAACTTCTATACTTTAATTTCAGCTCAATCACAATAACAAAAAGAAACACTATACTGTGCTGCTTTTGCAATGGAATGTGCCCTAAAATCCAAATGAAATCATGTTTCTTCAAGAAAAGAGCAAAATGCACTCTATGTGGCTATCTCAATGAGCAGAAATAGTGTAAAGCTCAATTATTTACCCCTTTGAAAGATCTCTTAGTCTGAAGTGTTGTTAAAAAAACAACAACAAATTATAACACATTTTTGCATGATTGAATCTGTATTACCATTACAAAAATCAAAACAAGCACATTAAAATGTTTGCCAGGGTGCTACTTATTATTCTTTAGCTCTGGCTATGAAACCTTAATAAAGGTTTCCTTAGATGCTAGACAACTTGAATGGTCTTTGAAACACAAGAATTTTTTTTTTAAGTACAGAATTTCCATTACCACTGCAGGCCAGAGGCAAGTTTCTTAAGGGGTACATTGTACTAGGACATAAAACAGCCTTATAATAGTCTGTAGAAGCAATACGGCCCCTGAAACTGACGAATAACCCAGTTCTTATGTCCCAATTGTATTATCTCTATGACTCACTCATATTCTGTTTTCATTTTCCCATGTCCACATGTTTTCAATTACATACCATATTCTACCAGGAAGCAGAAGCACTGGAGGAGTGCTGCCTGTGTGGGAAAATGGGACTTTGCCAGTGCCCAGCTACCACTGGCTCTTGATATGTACCACCTGTCTTCCTCATCTGTAAATAAGTAGAGTAGATGGGCCAAAAGAAGACTGGTACGTTACACAGCCTCTATTTCTCTGCTTCAGAAGTTTCTCTCTTTAAGAACATGATACCTAGATTCCAAAATGGTGGCACATTGAGTGGAACTATACTGACACTCTCCCAGGACCAAATTGGATTTATAACTAAAATATAGAAAATCTGTCCTGAATAATCAACTGCAACTGAAGACTAGCTGGATGAAAAGTGGAGACTGCATAGAAACTGGTAGGAAATGCAGAGATGCAAGAGTGCTGGCTGGGCTCCCACAGGCAGCATCTGAAGGTCAAAAGGAATATGTCAACTGTGAGGAATTCCCACTGAGTACTCTGGGGTTTAACTCCAAGTTGGGCTTCCCAGCCCAAAGCACCAGAACTGAGAAAGGTTCCCACATAACATCTGGCTATGAAAAGCAGCAGGGTTTCTGTCTGCCAAGGAGAAAAGGCTGGAAATGCAGGCACCCTCTTAAAAGGTAAGCACACAATGTTATGTGTGCAGCCACTTACCTTGGGCTCCAGTGGAAACAGAGTGGACTAGAAATGTGTGAGGAGAATCCAGACATGCTGGCTTGGGGAATAGAGCTCAGAGGGCAGCCATCTGGATTCCTGAGTTGAGGCATTACTCAATACTGCAGAGGACATGTTTCACAGACAGACATTTACTGTCCAAGTAACTTTTGCTAGGGGGGAAGAAACTGCCTCACTCTGTTGGAAAACTTGTCACACCACCCACCCTGTGGAGTTTCTACAGCCTGAGGATCATTGAGAGACTGAATAACAAGAAGCATCAGGATGCTTTGAGTCTTTGCCTGATGTGCTTCTGGACTCAGGGCTTGGAAAAGCAGACCTTGGTGTGGATCTTGGTCCTGTCCAAACACACTGAACCTCTAGCCCCAACAGAGGGCACCACAGTTTTTGTATTAGGAAAAGCTTCAAACAGGGTGCTCAAAGCCAGTCATAAATGATATCTGACATTGGCCTGCATTAGAGAACAATGAAAAGACTGGGAGTCCTAGCAAATCAACCTAATACATAGAAACTAATCCAAACAGGCAGCCAAAATAGGGAGACAAAAAAAGCCCCAAATGAAAGAATAAAAGAATTCTCCAGAAGAAGAGATAAATGAAATGAAGATAAGCAATCTATCAGATATAGAGTTCAGAATACTGATTGTAATGATGCTCAACAGCATGGGAAAATATGAAAACTATGAAAAATAACTAGTCAGAAATGAAGAATGACATAGCAGAAATAAAGAATACGTTGGAAGGAATAAAGAGCAGATTAGGGGGAGCTGAGGGTTGGATCAGCAAATTAGAAGACAGGGTAAAAAAGATAACTCAATCAGAGATCGGAAAAGAAAAAAACAACTAAAAAACAGGAGGACAGTTTAAGGGAGCTGCAAAACAACATGATGAAATGTAACAATATTTGCACCATAGGAGTGCCAGAAAATGTAGAAAGTAAGCAAGCATTAGAAAACCTGTTGAAGAAATAATGGCAAAAAAATTCCCTATCAAGGAAAAAGTCACACAAGTTCAGGAGACATAGAGAGTCCTAAGCAAAAAGAGTCCAAAGAGGTCCACACCCAGACACATCATAATTAAAAGACCAAAAATGCAAGAAAAAGATTCTTAAAGGTAGCAAGAGAAAAGCAACCTGTCACCAACAAAGGAGCTCCCATAAGGCTGTCAGCTGCCTTTTCATCTGCAACTCTACAGGCCAGAAGGGAATGGCATGAAGTATTCAAGGTACTGCAAAATGAGGATCTGCATCCAAGACTACTCTGCCCAGCAAGGCTAACATTCAAAATATGATGATATAAAGACAAAAAAAAAAAAAAGGCTAAAGGAGTTTATCACCACTAAACCAGCATTGCAAGAAATGTAAAAGGAACTGCCATAATCAAAAGCTGAAACAGAGAGAATGAGAAACATAGGCATAAAGAAATAAAATTGCAATAGATAACTACATTTTAATTAATAGTTTAAATATAATTGGATTAAGTGACCCAATCAACAGATATAGGGTACCTGAATGGATAAGAAAATATGACCCAATTATATGCTATCTACAAGAGACCCACCTCAGAACAAGAGACTCATGCAGTCTGAAAAAACCCCACAAACTTCTGAAGGACTTTGAAGAAGAGATAGACAGCAATACAGTTATAGTACAGGCCTTTAACACCCCACTACCTTTACTGGATAAATCTTCTGGAGTAAAAATCAATAAGGAGACAGTGACTCTAAATGACACACTAGATCAGATAGATTTAACTGACATTAACAGAACATTTCACACCAAAGTTGCAGAATATGCATTCTCCTCAAGTGCACATGGAACATTCTCAAAGATAGACCATATGTTAGGACACAAAACAAGCCTCTACAAGTTCAAGAAGACTGAAATCATATCAAGCATCTTCTTGGACAGTTACACCATGGAATGAATACTATGCAGTTATAAAAATAGAAGGATCCCTAACTCTATGAGACAGCATGGTGGGCTCTGGAGAATATTATACTAAGTGAAATAAGCCAGTCAGGGAAAGACAAGTATCACATGATCTTACTCATATGTGGAATCTAATGAACAAAATAAACTGATGAACAAAATAGATCCAGAGACATAGAACCATGGAACAGACTGATGAATCTCAGAGGAAAAGCAGGGGTAGGTAGGTGGGTGAAGAGAGATTAACCTAAGAACTTATATGCATATAAACATAACCCATGGACATAGACGATAGTGTGGTGAAGGCATAAGGGAAGGGGTGCAGAGAGGAGACGATCAGTGAGAGGGGGGGAAGGGAGACATTTGTAATACTTTCAACTATAAAGATAAATATAAATAAAAACAAACAAACAAACAAATAAATAAATAAATAAATAAATAAATAAATAAATAAGTAAAATAAAAACATGGTACTTTTCATGGATAAAATCTCACTCTAGAACCACTAGGTGAATGCATTTGCAGAGGTTCAGAACTATTGTAATTAAGACTATAACTTCTAGATTCATATATAAATTATTGACTCCCCATTTTTTCAACTGTTAAGTTTTATTCACTTAATTATTATTAATTTAAATTTTATAATTGCCTTATAGCCAAAAATATTTTAGTGATGACACAAACAGACATAATCTAGTGGCTCTCAACCAAGTAGTGATTTTTCTTTCCAAAGGCCATTTGGAGATGTCTGGAGAAATTTTTGTTTCTTACAACTGGGTGTGGGTCAGACTTCTATTAGTGAGCAAAAGCACAGGGCCAATCCCTACAAGAAAGAATTATCTGGCCCAGAATGTTAATAGTGCTCAGGTATAGAAACCCTAAATCCAATACCTTAGAAAATTGAATAAAAAAGGAAATAAAGACAAAGCAAAAACACTGGAAGCAAAATGGTATAATTCAGCCAGAGGTAAATATTTGTATGTAAATAGACTACAAATTTGGCTCTGAGCTCCCTATCAGCTAAACCAAAGTGGAAAATACCATATGATAAAGAAACAGTGACCATAGGATAAAAACTAACCACCAAACATCCCGGGGGAGTTTCTGCTGGGCCACAAGTCTGATAAGAATTCTTCCTAAGGCCAGCTGAAAGAGATACAAAGTCATGAAGAGGACCACATCTTCCATTATAAAGGTCCCAAGTTATAAATTTAAGTGTGTTTTCAGTGGTGCTAGTTCTCACAGAAATCCCAGTGCAAGGAAAGGACAAAAACCTGTGACAAGAACAAGTCTACAAAGGACCAAAACTGGTAGACCTTAGTCCACTTTTGCCTTGTTTCCTTTTGCTCTGTTCTGCACTGGGGGTAACCCGCAGAATATACAGGTTGTTAGATAGACCATACATCTTTCAGCAAATGTTTCATGTGCTCTGTTTCTCACAACCACACCCCATAATACTTGGGCAACAAAGAGTTTTAATTTCCTGCCACAATAAACTAGAAAAGATAGATTTTCAATTAAAAGAATTTTACAAGAGTCAACTGAAAGCGTTTTCAATGGCTGAAGCAAGAAGCTAGACTTCCACAGCAAGGAGACATGCAACCATTGGATGTACAAACTGTTCATTAAGATATAAGAGAAAAGAAGGGGACAAAACAATTCTGATTTTACCAGTGACACACCATCTCAACTGTAGTAAAGGGCCGTATAGACTAGATTGAATTCATACAATTTAATCCATAACCCAATTAACCCATATCTTGAAATTTAAAGGCCAAGGATAAATTACTTAAAAAGTGTAAAATAAATCCTGTTATAAGAACTAGTAATTTATTTTGGAAAGATGTAAAATACCTACTTTATACCATGCACCAAAAATATAGCTCATATATTTAAAGATTCAAATGTTAAAAATAAAGCCAAAAATAATTTTTAAAAATATATATATGTGCAGCCTGGATGGCATGGATCAGCTGTTGAGCATTGACCTATGATCCAGGAGATTGCAGTTTGATACCTGGTCAAGCCACAGGCCAGGTTGTGGGCTCGATCCCTGATGGGGACCATGCAGAAGGTGACCAATCAATGACTTTTTCATCATTGATGTTTCTATCTCTCTGTCCCCCCTCTCTTCCTCTCTGAAATCAATAAAGTCATATTTAAAAAATATATATATACATGTAGATTATTTATGTCTAAATTCATGTCGTTTACCATCTACTCTTAGAAAGGAAAAAGCATTATTTTTTACTTTTTTTTTTTGTTTAAAATATTACAGATGTCCCTTTTTCTCCCCAATGACCCATTCCACCCTGTTCCTTCCCCCTTCCCAGTCCCTCTCCCCACCATTGTCCATGTCTTTGGGTTGTGCATATATGCATATAAATTCTTTGGTTACTCTCTCCCCCTCCACCCACCCGCCCTCCCCCATCCCTCTGACATTCATCAGTCTCATCTATGCTTCCATGTCATTGAAACTATTCTACTACGCAGCTGTAAAGAAGAATCTCGTACCCTTTGGGACAGTATGGATGGACCTGGAGAACATTATGCTAAGTGAAATAAGCCAGGCAGCAAAAGACGAATATCACATGATCTTGCTCATACATGGACTCTAAAGAACTTAATAAACCGATGAACAGAATAGATTCAATGACATGGGAAAAGCATTTTAATATTACCCTTCTTGCAAAGTAAGAAAATGTTAAGTAAAAGATGGATAATTTTAATAAGTAAAGTTTAGTTGCATAGGTTTTTCAATATCAAAAATGCCACAAAACCTAAGAGCCAGATTTTAGTATTTAATTTTATTCTCAGATTAAAAAAAAAAAAAAAACCCCACAGAGTTCCTTGGGAAATTATTGATTCCAGCACTGGACTAGGAAATATATAAGATGAGCCTGGGTGACTTTTACAGTGCCACGAAGTAAGAAGGTGCTCAACAAAACAAACAACAACAAAAAACCCACACAATGATGGATTATGTCAAAAGGATACTGGAGTCAACTGAAAGAGCTCCCAATGGCCACAGCTGGAACAATCTGAGAAGTGAAATAATGCACTGTTGGATTATAAATTGAAATATAAAATAAATACTTATAAGTCTATAGTAACATAAATGATTGAATAAAGCAATAAGAGAAAAGACAATCTTGTAGAGAAAAATTCTAAAGAATTTATGTAAGTACTCTGCCTTCAGGGAGGTGGAACACAGTCCTCACTCCTTAAATGTAAGCTGTACATAGTGACTTTCTCCTGAAGAGTGCTGTGTGGAAAGGGGAAAAAAGAACTTTTTACAGTGGAGAGGCCTGATAATCACCATCTCAGCCAGATAATTAAGATCAACAACAACAGTGATAAGTCATACTTATATTATAGCATGAACCTTGTTTTGATGTGATGAAAATGGTGCTTTACCTCTGTGGTTTCCCTCTGGAAAACACATAACCCTAGGCTATTATTGAGAAAAGGTCATCAAAAACAAGGAAAGCCTGAGAAACTGTCACAGCCAAGAGAAATCTAAGAAGACTTATGACTAAATTTAATTTGGTATCTTGGATGAAATCTCTGTGGAAAAAAGATATGTGATAAAAATTAAATCTAAAAGTATGGAGTTCACTTAACAATAATGTATAAATATTAGACCATTAATTTTAACACGTGTACTAATTTATTTTAGATGTTAACAGAAGAAGAAACTGGGTGTAAGATATATAGGAATTCTCTGTAATACTTTCTCAATATCTCTGCAAACCTGAAACTGTTGTAAAATTAAAAATATATTTTAAAAAAATGCTATAATCCCTCAAAAAGTTAAACAGAGACTTACAATAGGACCCAGGAATTCCACTCCTAGATTTATGCTCCCAAAGATGTAAAAACAAACAAATACATGCTCATAGCAACATTACTTACAATAGCCAAAAGGTGGTAGAATCAGCCTAAATATTTATCAACTGATAAATGGATAAATAAATTTGGATAGGTACAGACAAGAAAGTATAATTCAGCCATAAAAAGAAATGAAGTACTGATACATGCTAAAACATGGATGAAACTTGAAAACATTATGCTAAGTGAAGAGGTGAGACAAAAAAGTCACATATTTAACAACAGATGGCACAAAGATTTATCTAGATTATTTTATCATTAATAAAACACTGAAAGTTGGTAAGAATATAAATGCCTAACAAGAAGTTTGGTTAAATAAATTGGAGGGCATCTAGATCTAAGAACCAACAAAATTGTGTCAAAATAATCAGTAATTATTTGGAGATATTATCATAATAAATATAAGAAAAATGAGTTACAAAGTTAAAAAAAAATGCCCTAGATGGATTTGCTCAGTGGTTAGAGCATTGGCCTGGGGACTGAAGGGTCCCAGGTTTGATTCCAGCCAAGGGCACGTACCTCAGTTGTAGGCATAAACCCCAGCCCCAGTCACAATACATGAGGAGGCAACCAATCAATGTGTCTCTCTCACATCGATGTTTCTCTCTCTCTTTCTCCCTTCCACTCTCTCTGGAAAGCAATGGAAAACAACCCTTGGGTGAGATTTAAAATATACATATATATAAATATATACATATGCATGTTTATTCATAGAGTGATGGAAATAACACTGAGCTTTTTTTCTGTTTTCTGTAATCAATATAGATACCTATATACAGAGAAAAATATTATTTAAAAATGACAAAAGGTTTAAACAATGTTGTATTATTTTAACAGATTTTTTTCACTCAGTGATGAAAAGTTTGCCTAAGGCCTTCCTGCTTCTACACTGGTCAAGAAACTGGCTTGAAACTGATTAAGGATTAAGAGGAGAACACTTTGGGTTTCACAGATGGCAAACCAAGGGCCTGACAAATATGGGAACAAGGGGTTTCCTTTTAAGAAATAAGATAGGTCACACTGAGCATATTGTGCTATGGGACCATGCCTTCTCAGATAATTGAGGATAAGTAAACCAACCATCAGAGTGTCCTTGAACACTTCTAATGACTGAAGCTCTTCACTTACTCCTCTATTTACTTTGTAGATTAACTGGGCTAGATAAGGCAAAGTTACTAATACATTCTCTGATTTAAGATGGTTCAATTTATGATTTTTCAACTTTATGATGATGTGAAAGTGATACACATTTAGTAGAAACCATATTTTGAATTTTAAATTTTGATCTTTTCCTGGGCTAGTGATATGTGGTAGGATATTCTCATGATGTTGGACGGCAAGTCAGAGCTCCCAGTCAGCCACCAGATCTCAAGATTAACCAATCTGTACCTATAACCTTACAGTATTCTGTGGTGCCCAAGATGTTTGGATATTGTGTTTTGTGTTTCCACATCTCATTATGTCTACAAAACATCCATGTATCCTGTTTCTGGTGAGAAGAAGAAGAGTAGGGCAATTAATGTTGAGATAAAATGCAACATAATTGCCCAGCATGAAGCCAGCAAACCATGATTACAAAAATTATATGAGATATTCAACACTTTATTATAAAATATGCTTTGTTTAGATGATTTTGTTCAATTATAGGCTAAGTGTTCAAAGCACATTTAAGGTGAGCTAGGCTAAGCTAAGCCATTTGGTAGGTTAGATGTATTAAATATTTTTCAACTTAGGGTATTTTCAGTTTATAATGGGTTTATCTAAATAGAACTCCATCACAGGTTGGGAAGCATTTGCACCTAATCACAAATGGATGTGAGATCTACAACATTTAAGTGAATAAGTTATCCTTTGATTAGAAAGTTGGTGAAATTTGTTTAAAATCAGAAGAATTTTCCTTGGTTATACACTGACAAATAAAACATTAAGCTGTCAACCAGATCTGAGCATGCTCAGGAGCAACCACTGCTAGTAACCAAACACTGAATATCCCAAACTTGTTTATTTTGTGTGTGTGTGTGTGCTTTTGTTTATTTTTTTGTTACAATATTTAGTATTTTTTTGTTGTTCAAAATATTACAGATGTCCCTTTTTCTCTCCAATGAGAGAACCCAGTCCCACTCCCTTCCCCAGCTTCTCTCCACACCACTGTCCATGTCCTTGGGTTGTGCATATATGCATATAAATTCTTTGGTTAATCTCTCCCACTCCACCCACCAGCCCTCCTCCATCTCTCTGAGATTCGTCAGTCTGATCCATGTTTCCATGTCCTTGAATCATTTCTGTTCATCAGCTTATTAAATTCTTTAGATTCCATATATAAATGAGATCATGTGATGTTTGTCTTTCTCTGTCTGGCTTATTTTGCTTAGCATAATATTCTCCAGATCCATCCATACTGTCCCAAATGGTATGAGATCCTTCTTTAAAGCTGCATAGTATTCCATGGTGTAAATGTCCCACAGTTTTTTATCCACTCATCTACTGATGAGCACTTGGGCTGTTTCCAGATCTTAGCTATTGTAAATTGTGCTGCTGTGAACATAGGGGTGCATATATTCTTTCTGTGTGTGCTTTTAAGTGATAGGAAGTTCTTAGGGAGGAGACAGAGCAACTCCTGAGGTAACCACACATTTCCTTAGGGGTTCTTCCTGTACTTCCCAGCTGTCTGCACTAAAAGAGCTGAAGCGGAGTGGACAATCCACTCCTCACAAGCCCTATTACTAGCAAAAAAAGGGAGAGGATTTAACAATGAATGCAAGGAGAACAGCTCCTATGAGATGGCTTTTTCTTGCAGTGCAGCAGACTATAGAGTGCGCTGAGGGCAGGTTGGTTCTGGATAGAAAAGCAGTTAGTCTTCCAGCTTAATGAAGACTGTTACCATACTGAAGGAGTCCATCTGCCTGTGTGCATCAAAGCCCAATAAGATAGAACTGGAATTTACAGCCAAGAAAGTAAGAATTTATTAAGGAGATGACACCATGCCCGGAGTCACAGGTAGCTCATGTTCAAAGACCTGACTCTTAGATGGCTTCCAAGGAATGGATTATAAAGGAAAAAAATCATTAGTCATGGTGACTAATGGAGTTTGGGTGGTTGTCTCTACTGATTGGTTGGTGCTAGGGTAGGGGGTAATTGATTATTGCATCAGTTGTTCTGTCCAATTTCACAAGGATTTGTTTTGTGGAATCATTCCACTATCTTGGGCTTGGAGCTAAGACACAACCAAGATCAAGATATTATGTTTATCTTTGTCTCAGTAGTCAATTGACACAGGACATTGTTCCTAAGACCAGAACCTCACTGTCCTGAGAGCTTAATGATTAAGCAAGGGAGCGGGAGGTGGGTGACTCAGGACACTAGATAAGTCCAGTTTGAGTCAAAGGCAAAAATCAAAATAAAAGGCCATATTAAAGAAAATAAGGTTTCTGCATGGTTTTAAGACCAACAGCCTGAGTCATCAGAAATGGCATTGGATCCTAACAAAAGATTCTTCATTTTTTCCACAAATCAATAAATGTGATACATCACATAAACAAAATACAGGACGAAAATAATATGATCATATCAATAGATGCAGAAAAAGCACTCAACAAAATCTAGCATCCATTTCTGAGAAAAACTATCAACAAAGTGAGAACAGAAGGAACATACCTCAACATAATAAAGGTCATGTATAACAAATCTAGAGCCAACATCATACTCAATGGTCAAAAACTAAAATCATTTCCCTTAAAAACCAGAACAAGACAGGGATGTCTGCTTTCACAACTCTTATTCAACATAGTACTGGAAGTTTTATCCACAGCAATCAGACAGGAAGAAAACAAAACATATCCAAATTGTAAAAGAGGAAGTAAAACTGTCATTATTTGCAGATGACATGATATTGTACAAAGAAAACCCTAAAACTTACTAGATTTAATAAACAAATTTAGCAAGATAGCTGGATACAAAATCAACATCCATAAATCAATGGCATTCTTATACACCAACAATGAATTTTGAGAGAGTAACTAACAAAACAATACCATTTACCATTTCAACTAAAAAAATAAGATACCTAGGAATAAACTTAACCAAGGATGTAAAAGACCTGTACTCGGAAAACTACATGACACTGAAAAAAGAAACAGAGAAAGACTTAAACAAGTGGAAGAATATATTATGCTCATGGATTGGAAGAATTATTATCATTAAAATGTCCATACTACTCAAAGCAATTTATAAATTCAATGCAATTCCTATGAAAATACCAACAGCATATTTCACAGACCTAGAACAAACATTTCAAAAATTTATATGGAACCAAAAAACACCTCAAATAGCTACAGCCATCTTGAGAAAAAAGACCAGACTGGGAGGGGTCACATTACCAGATTTCAAACTGTATTACAAAGCCATTGTAATCAAAATGGCCTGGCATTGGTACAACAACAGGCATATAGATCAATGGAATAAAACAGAGACCCCAGAAATAGACCCAAGCCATTATGGTCAGACAAAGGAGGCAAGAGTATACAATGGAGTAAAGACAGTCTCTTTAATAAGTGGTGCTGGGAAAATTGGACAGATACATGCAAAACAATAAAACCAGACCACCAACTTTCACAATACACAAAAATAAACTCAAAATGGATAAAAGAGTTAAACGTAGTCATGAAACCATAAAAATCCTGGAAGAAAACATAGGCAGTCAAGTCACAGACATCCCAAGTAGTGGAATTTTCACTGATCCCTCACCTAGAAAAGAGAAACAAAAGAAAAAATAAACATATGGGACTACATCAAACTAAAAAGCTTCTGCACAGCAAAAGAAAACAGCCTCAAAATACAAAGAAACCCCACAGTCCCGGAAAACATATTTACCAAGGATGTATTTGATAAGGGGCTAATTTCCAAAGTGTACAAAAACTCATATTACTCAGCAAGAGGAAGACAAACAACCCAATTAACAAAAGCACAAAGGACCTGAGTAGACACTTCTCCAGAGGACATACAGATGGACAAGAGACACATGAGAAAATGCTCGAAGTCGCTAATCATCAGAGAGATGCAAACTAAAACCACAATGAGGTATCACTTCACACCTGTAAGAATGGCTACCATCAACAAATCAACAAACTACATGTGCTAGCAAGGATGTGGAGAAAGGGGAAGTCTAGTACACTGCTGATTAGAATGCAGACTGGTGCAACCACTATGGAAAACAGTATGGAGATTCCTCAAAAAATTAAAAATGAAGCTGCCTTTTGACCCAGTGATTCCACTCCTGGGAATGTATCCTAAGAATCCTGAAACACTAATCAGAAAAAATATATGTACCTGGATGTTCATAGCAGCACAGTTTACAATAACTAAGGTCTGGAAACAGCCCAAGTGTCCATCAGTAGATGAGTGGATAAAAAAGCTGTGGGACATATACACCATGGAATACTACAGAGCTGTAAAGAAGAAGAATCTCGTACCCTGTGGGACATTATGGTTGGACCTGGAGAAAATTATGCTAAGTGAAATAAGACAGGCAGAAGAAGACAAACATCACATGATCTCACTTATATGTGGAATCTAAAGAATTTAATAAACTGATGAACAGAATAGATCCAATGACATGGAAGCATAGATGAGACTGACGAATGTCAGAAGGATGGAGGAGGGCGGGTTGGTGAAGGGGGAGAGAGTAACCAAAGAATTTATATGCGTATATGCACAACCGAAGGACATGGACAATGGTGGGGAGAGGGATTGGGGAGGAGGATGGGACGGGGTGGAACAGGTCATTGGGGAGAAAAAGGGACATCTGTAATATTTTAAACAAAAATGAAATTTAAAGATTTTAAAAAAAAAATACTTGTCACATAATAGAAGCTCAAGGAATGTCTTCTGAGTGAATAAGCAATTGAAAAATTATTTGAGAATAAAAAAACAGAACTTAATATATATGATATAATAATATATATGATATATATAAAATGACATATATACATTTATTTATATATATGTATAATATATATATTTACATTTTATATATATTATATATATATTTCTATATATTTGCACTATTCATGACAGAGCAGGAGAGCAGGGAGACGACATGTTCTATGTCTAACTGTGTGATCTCAGGAAAGCCTCTCCAGTCCCTTTAAGGAGAGGTTTTCTCATTAAGGATCTATAACAAGGATATTAGAAATTTAAAATATCATCCAACTATAAACTACATTCAGTTTTAAATAGTTACTGAGTTCTTTTACTGAGCACTGTTCTTAGCACTCAGGAGAATCAACTAACAAAGCAGGTAGAATTTCCTGTCCTTGGTGGAGCTTGCCTCTTCCAACTTTCTATTTACCCTTATGATATGCATTTCATGAATGTATACATTGTGCATAATGCCATTCTAGAAGCAATAAAATACAGACCTTCTCGACTCTTGGGTTTTTCCTTGTGTCACTTATTCATTTAATATTCAGGGAAATACCTATAGTGGCAGATAATGGGACAATTGTTTTCAGGATACTAAGATAAAAGTGACACAGCCCTTACCCTTGGGGAAGCAGCTCATCATCTAAAGGGAGGATGAAAAGCAGAACAGTTAGTAAGAACATAAAATGATACCTATCACAGGGGGATTCAGTGGGGGCAGAATCATATCCTCTTCTTGGAAAACTTAGTGATGGCTTCTGCTACGAGGTGAGATTTAAGCTAGATCTTTTAAATTAATAAATTACAGATGGGTAGGAGATTGAAGAGTAGAATTTAGAATAAGGAAAAAAGTACATAGTTATAAGTAATCACACAGAGCATGTTTGGAAAAATGAAGAAAAGATTCATTTGTTTGTAGCAAAGGTCAATGGAGCATATTGGGGACATGTCTGTCCATAGCCACACAGGCCTGCCGGGTCAACCTGGATAGTTGGTTCTTTATTGGGTAGACTTTGGTGGCTCCCAGGGGTTTTTAACTTAGGAATGACATGCTCACATTCAGGATGACAAAGTCAATATGGCCCAGAGGAAGCAGAGACAAGAAGGCAGACAACAGTTTTACCAAGTTCTGGCAACAACAAGTAAGTGGTTTAATTCAATAATAACTGAGTGACCAAATGCTACTTGCTGGGTGCTGAAAAGGAAGCAAAGACAAACTCTAACTTTAAGTGTTAGAGAATGCAGCCAGGATAAATAACAGATTCAGTACCAACAAAATGTCCAAGCAATAATAAAGACTCCCAACCCACACAATGAGAAGTAGGGGAAATTGTTTTTCTTTTCTTCTGGAAAAGAAAAAAAGTATTCTTAGAGGATCCAGAGACCTAAAAATACCATCCAAACTCTAACCTAGCGGATTCTAAAGGGATTTGATCTCATCAAGTGTGTCTGTTGTGTTCCAGGCACTGAGCAAATAAACAGGTCCCCACTCTAGTGTATTTAAAAGTTAGAATGGAAGACAGAAAATATACACATAAGCAAGAAAATATGTAACAACTCAGGTGGTGCTAAGGTGGAGTGAAGAAAAAAGAAATCAGGTAGATGGAAGAGAGCACTGTGTAAATGGGGTATCAGGGAAAGCCTTTACAAAGGTGTGATATTTCATTAGCCAAGTGAGCAAGCTTGCTGGTAGTTAGGAGCTATCCCCCAGATCAAGGGAACAGCATGTGAGATAAAAGAGTGCCGGGCATGTTTTAGGAAGAGAATGGAGATTGAGGACTGGGAGCTGGTGAGCAGGGCATACAGAATGGTGAGACAGGAGCTGGAGGCCCCGTTATGCAGAAACTTGTAGCAAAATGAGTTTGGATTTCATTCTGAGCAGGATGGAAACATAGAAGGATTATGGGCAAAGATATAAAAATATAATAGGTACTGTGACTCTTGTATGTTGTATTTATGCTACATGCTAACACCTAAAATAATGCCTGACATATAGCAGATATTTAGTCAATATTTGTTGAATGAATAAACGGTCTTTGGGGCTTTTGTATAGAGAATAGATTGCAGATGGGCAAAGAATGCAAGAAACTGGATAGAAATCAAATGCAAAATCATGGTGGCTTATTTAGTTGTGGTTTTGCTGGATGGAGGGCGTGAGAGGAAGGGAGAAAGATTTGCTGAAAGCTAGATTTGGGTGAGAGAGAGAAATCAGGAAACACAAAAGCATTTGGCCTGAGAAACTGGAATAACAGAGATGGAGGATACTGGAAGGGAAGCTGGTTTGAGGAGTGAAAGTTGGGGGAAGAAGGGTTTCCACATATAACTTTAAGATTACGTGGCATTCAAAGGAAGATGCTGGCAGTGGCATATTTAATTCTGGTGTTCTGGAAATTAGTCAAAACTGGTGAAATCAACTTGAGATCACCAGTATGAATGCAGTATTATATCAAAGGCAGGGATGTAGGTAAAAAGAGAAGAGATGTGAAAGCCAAGCCCTGCAGAATTCCATCTTATAGAGGTCAAAATTCAGTACAGATTAGTAAGGATAAAAACTCAGAAGCCATCAACAGAGCCTGAGGAAGAGGATCCAAAGAGGTGGCAGGAAGACCAGGAGAACCTGGTGTCCTAGAAGCCAGGAGATTGAGAAAGAGGGAGCGGTGTGTAATGTGAAGTGCTGCTGAGGATAGAAACTGATCTTGTATTTGACAGAGAAGAGACCACTGGTGACCTTCATGGGAACAGTGGAAGGGACGGGTGGGGACAGGAACCTAAGTGAGGTGCTCTTATGGAGGCAGAAGAAGAGATGAGGCAGGAGCACAAAGGGACCTTAAAAATGAACCAATGTTTTTCTGGTCTCCGGCTACATGTCAGGCTCCCCCCCCCCATAATTTACATATATGTTAAACACATTGTTTGTCTAAATCAAACATTACATGATAAAATGTGTCTTTATAGGCTGAGATGGAGAGTGGAAAAAGCTAGTGTAAACAACTTTTCAAGGTGTGTTTCATAAAAGGAAACAGAACATCAATGTCGTGGGGAGTGTAGGGTCAGAGGATCCATAAAGTGTAATAAATTACATTGCATTTGTGTGCCAACAGTTTCCCTCCCATCATCCCTTTTACACACAGGTCCTGTGCCTAATCATGAACAGAGGTGACACTGAGAAGATGGAGGAGGGGAAAATAGCAGGCACAACTCTCTATTTTTTTTTCCAACTTGAAAAGTATTATTTTCACAACTTGTGCTCAAAAAAGAGGGTAAAAAACTTTTTAATTAAGTAGTTTTAAGTTTTGATAGTAAAAGGAATTATGACTAATTGTAAAGAAAAAGAGAAGTCATTTGAATGATAAAAATCTATTGATGTGTCTTGTAGTTGTTTCACCTGGTCAGTGTACTAGTAAGGAAGATAATGAATGGCTAATGGATACCATTAGCTCCCATACTGACAGCAGGTGAGCAAGGTTCTACTGCGCTTAATTCTAGTACTCTCATCTCTTTTTTTCACTTTCTTAACCTGAATCTCTGAATTTCATTAATGTACAGGATTGAGATTTCTGTTTCTCAAACTGCTGTGACTTATATCCTGAAAGCAAAAGCAAGGAACATTTGTGCAAGTTAAATGGGTGTGAATTTAAGAGCAAAGTGATTAAATTACAGTCCCTGGCCATGTATGTGAATTTTGGTCTTTTTTTTCACACACACAATATTTCCCTGACACCTATGCAATACAAACGGATCTAGAAAGCATGAAAAAAAAAAAAAAATCTGTTTCACTAAATATATAAAAGGGACCCCAAGAGAAGTCTACATGATAGCATCTTTATCATGGGCACAGATGGCTTCTCTTTCCAGCTCTCCCCACTTCCTTCCACTCCAAAATCAGCTTTAAGCTCCATCCACTGAATTTTCTCCAAAATACTGCAATTCCATAAATGCCTGATAATACCAGAAGAGTCTGTCTGTACACTATACCCTTATTTTTCAGTTTTCTATGTACAAAAGGTTTGGGCCAATAAATCAGGAAAAGTATGGGTTATTGATAATGTGAGCAGCACACCTCACTTGTTGCTATGGAAACCCAGATATTTTTTCCAGTGACATGGGAGCTTAGTGGTCTTTGTGATATCTTGCCAATAAACACTGACATCCTATACCTACCACTTATTTCCCTACAGTGACCATGTCACAAACATAACAACAACTTACTAATACCCAAACAACCAAATATTATAGTATGGGATATATAAATCACCTATATGCTTTTTTGTTTCCTAAGTTATTTAAAGAGACATTAAGACACAAATACCTGGTGGTCAGAAGTCCATGAGAGATAAATGTCTACTATAAAAAGAATCATCAGATGAACCAGTCTGCCCCTAATCATCATATCTAAACTTGAGAAGCAATACTCATAGAGTGTAGAAAAGGTTGAGACAAGTAGGAAGGTTATAGGCTCCAACTCCTGCATTTGGTGGGACATGGTGGAGGTGGAGGGGAGCTGGGCAACGATAAAATTGGCATGTATTTTATGAATGTGACAGGAGGTTGATGGAGTTAATGAAGGAAGGGGGAAGAAACAAAATGAGGAAGCAGAAATAAATGGAAAGGGACACTGCTGGATAAATCTCAGGAAACACTTTTGACTGCAAATTATTCAGCTGTGAAACACATTCATGGTGAAAATAAAACTGCTTTACTATAGGTATTAGAACCTTGACTATCAAACCCTAAAGTTCTAAACATTTTATATAGGAGTTGGGAACTGTACACTTTTTAGAACAAGGAATGACATAATCCTTTTTCTTCAACACAGTAAATCTAGTTTTACAAATAAGAAAAAATTACTGTATTTTTAGAAATAGCATTAACAGAGGACCCAAAGTGATTTTAGACCCAAGGGCTGACACAGAGAGCTTTAAGTAGTTCTACTATATATATACGTATATATATATGTATATATATATATATACAGTCAAGTTAAATTATCACCAATACTTTTAGCCCTCTAATTAATTAGCTCAATTGAATAAACCAACAAAAATAATCATATAATCATGGTGGTAGAACTGACTTTTGGGATTACCTGGTTCAACTCCCTACTTTCAAAGAAGAAATTAAATTTCAGAGATGAAAAATGACTTGAAAAAAGCCACACTAAACTTTTCACAGTTTTCTCTAAAAGGCCATACACATCAAACATGCCCTGGGCTAAATTATAGAAAGGGCAAATGAGTACTGAACTTCCTGGTTTTCTAATGGTCACCTGACCTGTTTTTTAAGATGAAAAGGGAGAAGATTCCAAGATGGCAGTGGATTGTGTGGAAGCTACACTGACACTCTCCCAAAACCAAACTGGAATTACAGCTAAAATATAGAAAAACCATCCTGAATAATCAACTGAAGACTAGCTGGAGAAAAGCCTTATAACCAAGGATGGAAAATGGAGACCACATAGAGACTGGTAGGAAGTGTGGAGGCGCAAGAGGACTGGCTGGACTCCCACAGGCAGCAACTGAAGGTCTGAAGGGATATCTCAGCTGTGGGGGGTTCCCACTGAGAACTCTGGGTCTAAACCCTAAGCCGGGCTCCCCAGCCCAGAGCATCAGAACTGAGAAAGATGCCCACATAACAGGCTGTGAAGAGTAGAGAGGTTTATGTCTGCAAGAGAGTGATGGCTGGAAATGCAGGCACCCTCCTAAAGGGCCAATGCACAAAGTTTTGCATGCAGTCATTCACCTTGAGCTCCGGCAGAGAGAGGGAAGAGTGGACTAGAGCAATGTGATGAGAATCCAAGGTTGTGGGCTCTGGAGATAAAGTTTGAAAGACACCCATCTGGACTCTTGTGCTGAGTCATTCCCCCACACTGCAAAGGACATCTTTCTCAGGCAGACGTTTACTAACCAAGCAGCTTTTGCCTGGCGGTAAGCAATTGCCCCACCCTGTTGGAAAACCTCTCACCCCACTCTGTGGAGTTTCTATAGCCTGAGGTTAATTTAGAGACTGAATAACAATTAGCCTCTAGGTACTTTCAGTCTTTGCATAATTTGCTTCTGGACCCATTGCTTAGAAAAGCAGACCTTGGTCTTTTCCAAATGCACCCAGCTGTGGATTGCAGAAAGCTTCAAACAGGGTACTCAAGGCCAGTCACAAACAGCATCTGGCATTCACCTGCACTGGAGACCATCTAAAAGACTGAGAGTCATAGCAGGCCTACCTAACACATAGAAATAAACCCAATCAGGCAGCCAAAATGTGGAGGAAAAAAACACACCTCTAAATGAAAGAACAAGAGAATGCTCCAGAAGAAGAGATAAATAAAATGGAGATAAGCAGTCTATAAGATATAGAGTTCAAAAAATGATCATAAGGATGCTCAACAGCATCAAAAAAGACATGGAAACTATGAAGGAAATTAAGAATGACCTAATAGAAATAAAAAGTACATTGGAAGGAATACAGAGAAGATTAGGGGAAGATGAGGTTTGGGTCAGCAAATTAGAAGACAGGGTAAAAAAAAAAAATCACCCAGTCAGACATTGAAAAAGAAAAATCAACTAAAAAACAGGAGGAGCTGTAAGGGAGCTGTAAAACAACATGATGAAATGTAACAATATTTGCATCATAGGAGTGCCTGGAGATGTAGAAAGCAAGCAAGCATTAGAGAACCTGTTTGAAGAAACAATGGCAGAAAACTTCACTATCAAGGAAAAAGTCACACAAGTTCAGGAGGCACAGAGAGTCCCAAGCAAGAAGAATCCAAAGAGGCCCACACCCAGACACATCATCATTAAAATGCCAAGAATTCAAAACAAAGAGAGAATCTTAAATGCAGCAAGAAAAAAACAATCTGTTACCTACAAAGGAGCTCCCATAAGGCTGTCAGCTGATTTCTCATCAGGAATTCTACAGGCCAGAAGGGAATGGCATGAAGTATTCCAGGTAATGCAAAACAAGGATCTGAAACCAAGACTACTCTATCCAGCAAGGTTATCATTCAAAATAGATGGTAGAGAGAAGAGAGGAAGATGGCGGCCCTGTGAGAAGCAGCAGCGCCCCCGCTCCAGCCATGGACTTGATTTCCTCCTAAAATCCTACGTAACCAGCTTGAAAAAAAACAGAAACATACCTGAGTGGACGAAGTGTGAGTGGGAAGCACTGAGAAACCATCACAGAGTCTGGTAAGAGAGGGGGCTCTTGGAAGGGGGAGTCCCCCTGAAGCCTGTGCTGGGCTCCGAGCCTGAAGGCTTGGAGGCTGCAAAGCACCGCGGATGGCATCCAAAAGCGGGGATCCCACACCCAGAGCAGAGAGGGGAAGGAGCGCCCCACACACAAGGCAGAGGGAGCCAGGGGAGCAGTGAGTCCGGGAGGAGACAGTGCCTTCCTAGGAAACACAGCCTCTAGGGGTGGCTGCGACCAGGTGACTGGTGCTCGGGGTGCCGACCATAGGGAAGGATGTACCAAGGCCTGTGGCACCCAAGTAGTGAGGGACAAGAGGACTGCACTGAGCACACGCACACGGGGACCCTCTGCCTCCCTGTGGGGCACTGTGTTGAGCCCCAGAAAACGCTGAATCTGCATGGCGGGGGGGAGGGGAGGAGCCCTCCCACCCTGAGCTCCCAGTGCCAGGAGGCTGGGTTCTACGACTAGCCCTGAGAGCGTCCTCCCGCCCTGAGCTCCCGGGTGCCAAGAGGCTGGGGTCTGTGACCGGCCCTGTGGTGGCGTGTGAAGCCACTCCAGCTTTGCTCAGACCAGCGGTGTGGAGAGCTGCGTGGAGCTGACTTTGGGTCGCCTCCCGCTGTGTGCCTTGGAGCAAGGGCAGCGGGCCCTTGCAGGGAGGACTCTCTGCCTGTGTGTTGCTTTGTGCTTTTGCGAGTTTCATTGTGGAACTGGTTCCCACCTTCCTGGCGTGCACTGCTTGGACAGACCAGCGGAGGCTGCCATTGGGGTCTGTGCAGTAGGTGGTCTGAGGGGCCGGACTGGTGCTACCAGCAAACCAGAGCTGAGCAGGGAGGGGAGGAGCTGGCCAGCCTCTCCTGCAGCCGGGAGCCCCACCCCCACTAGGAAATGGGTGGGTCCCACTCACTGAAGCCCCAGACACACCCAGGCACAGTCCTGAGGGGGAAGGGAGAGCAGTTCACAGGAGGACTCTGCAAGAATAACTCTCCGGGACTATTGTTTGGGAACTGGAGGAAACTCTGAAAACCCCTGCTGGGGACTGGGCAGGCAAAGGACCCACCAGAATGTGTTCTTAATCTAACCCACTGGGCCCTGGCTGCTGAAACGGCCCATACAGAAAAGCAACAGGCTGAAATAAATCTGAAACTACAGCAGGACAGAGCCTGGGGAGCTAGAATCAGAGGACAGGGTAGGGGCTGAGGAGCTGGCGGTGAAGCAGAGACTAACTCCTGCAGAGTGTGCACCCGACAGCAACACCTCTAATGGGAGTGATACCCTGGGCTACACTAGCCACCCTGTACGCTAAAGACTCTACGGAAGACTCTGGAGCAAGACCAGGCAACTACAAGGTTGCAAAAATAGCTGAAAAGAGGAGGTGGCCCACGGAGAGTCTCAGATCAACCATCTACCTAAGGACACCAGAGCCAAACCTAGACGGCTCCTCACATCCGGTGATACACAAGTACCTCCCAGGAGAACTGAAATCACAAAAAACAGTGACCCTCAGACAACATAGGTTGCCCAGAAGAACTGCACCTGATTGACTACCTTTTTCTCTGTTTTTTTTGTTTGGTTTGGTTTTGGCTTTTTTTTTTTTTTTTTTTTTTTGCTTTTGGCTTTTTTTTTTGGTTTTGGGGGTTTTTTTGTTTTTTGTTTATTTTTTGTTTGTGGGTTTGTTTATTTTTTCTCTTTTTTCCTTAAGAAGAAGAGAAAGGGGAGAAAATTTGTTTTTTCTTCTGTTTTAAATTTTATAAAAAAAAATTTTTTTTTCCTTTTTAAATTTTTTTTTTAACATTTTTTTAACTAAATTTTTTTTATATATATGTATATAAAAGAATTTTGTCTTGCTTAGCTTGTTTTTGGTTTTGTTTTTGTTATTTGCTTTCTTTTGTTTTATCCTTGCTTCTACTATCAAGACTTTCTTAATATCCCTGCTTAACGACTGGGACTTTATCATTATAACCAAGTTTACTCCTTTCCTCTACAGTTTCCCCCCAATCTCTTACCAGACTCCCTGCCTGCCTGGGCTTTCTCTCTCTCTCCTCTCAATCCATTGGCATAACTTTTTTCTTCTTTTTCTTCTTTCTTTATCTACTTTTCTTTCATTCTTTCATTTTGCCCCCCTCTGTTTTCCTGTCCAATTGTTAGTTTCTCTTATTCTCTTTATTGTATTTTTGTTTTCTCATTTTCAACTATTATCCTATTCTCTCCCTTAATTTTCTGCTGGCCCTTCTTTCAGAATCTTTTCTCTGCTTCTGTTATCTCCCAGTAGCTTCTCTATTTTTTACATTTTAGTTTATTATTATTTTCTAAGTTTTCACCAGTATTAACAGCAATATACACCTCTGGGCTCCACTGGACCCACAAGACAAAATCCCACCCCACAAGACTGGGACACAGCAAATATATCTAATATATAGATATAAGCACTAAGACCTACCAAAATAGGGAGACAAAGAAACAACCCCCAAATTAAAGAAAAGGAAACATCCCCAGAAAAAGAAGTTGATGAGATGGGGTTGAGCAAGTTATCAGAAACGGAGTTCAGAGTATTGATGATGAAGATGTTCAAGGAACTTAAGAAGACTATAGATGATAAGATCGAGGACCTTAGTGAAAACATGAAAAAAGAGATACATACCATAAATAAAATTCAGACAGAGATAAAGAATGCTGTATCTGATATCAAGAATGCACTGGAAGGAATTAAAAGCAGGCTCAATGAAGCAGAGGATAGAATAAGTGACTTAGAAGACAAAGTAGAGAAAACCACACAATCAGAGCAGCAAAAAGAAAAAACACTTAAAAAGCATGAGGAGAGTCTAAGGGATCTTTGGGACAACATGAAGTGAAACAACATTCGCATTATAGGAGTGCCAGAAGGGGAGGAAAGAGAGCAAGGGATAGAGAACATGGTGGAAGAAATAATTTTAGAAAACTTCCCTAGGCTGGCTAAGGAGAAAGCCACACAAGTTCAGGAAGCACAGAGGGTTCCAGACAAGAGGGACCCAAAGAGACCCACTCCAAGACACATCATAATTAAAATGGCAAATGTCAAGGACAAAGAGAAAATATTAAGGGCTGCAAGAAAGAGACAAGCAGTGACCTACAAGGGAACCTCCATAAGGTTGACAGCGGATTTCTCAACAGAGACTCTTCAGGCCAGAAGGGAGTGGCATGAAGTTCTGCAAGTAATGAAAAGCAAGAACATGCAACCAAGATTGCTTTATCCAGCAAGGCTATCATTTAAATTTGAAGGTGAAATAAAAAGCTTCCCAGACAAAAAAAAGGCTAAAAGAGTTCAGTACCACCAAACCAGCATTGCAAAAAATGCTAAAAGGACTCCTTTAAGAAAAAGAAGGAATAATGAGAGAAAGGTACATCAGCATAAAGGAGAAAAATGGCATTAAATAAGTTGATATCAATAGTAACCTTAAATGTAAATGGAATAAATGGTCCAATCAAAAGACAAAGGGTAGCTGAATGGATAAGAAAACAGGACTGAAATATATGCTGTCTACAAGAGACCCACCTGAGAGCAAAAGACTCACACAGGCTAAAAGTGAAGGGATGGAGTAAAATATTCCATGCAATGGAAAGGAAAAGAAAGCTGGAGTAGCAATTCTTATTTCTGACAAAACAGACTTCAAAATAAAGACCGTAACGAGAGACAAAGATGGTCACTACATATTACTAAAGGGATCAATCCAACAAGAGGAAATAACCCTTATGAACATTTATGCACCCAATACAGGAGCACCTAAATATATAAAAAAATCTCTTGGGGTGATTTCAAAGGGGAGATTGACAGCAACACAATCATAGTGGGGGACTTTAACACCCCACTGTCAGCATTGGACAGATCATCAAGACGAAAAATCAACAGGCAAATGCAGACCTTAAATGAATCACTAGACCTAATGGATTTAATTGACATTTACAGAACATTTCACTCCAAAGCAGCAGAATACACATTCTTCTCAATTGCACATGGAACAGTCTCAAAAATAGACCACATGTTAGGGCACAAGGGAAGTCTCTACAAATATAAGAAGACTGAAATCATATCAAGCATCTTCTCGGATCACAATGCCATGAAACTAGAAATCAATCACTATAAAAAAACTCAAAAATATTCAAACACATGGAGGCTCAACAGCATGTTATTAAACAATGAATGGGTTACCAAGGAGATCAAGGAAGAAATCAAACGCTTCATGGAAAGTAATGAAAATGAACAGACAACAACCCAAAACCTATGGGACACAGCGAAAGCAGTCTTGAGAGGAAAATTCATATCATTATAGGCCTATCTCAAGAAACAAGAAAAAGATCTAATGAACCATCTAACACAACAACTAAAAGAACTAGAACGAGAACAGCAAGAAAAGCCCCGAGGAAGTAGAAGGAAGGAAATAATAAAAATCCGAGCAGAGATTAATGACATAGAGACTAAAGAAACAATACAAAAAATCAATGAAACCAAGAGCTGGTTCTTTGAAAAGGTGAATAAGATTGATGCACCTTTAACCAGACTCACTAAGAAAGAAAGAGAGAGGACCCAAATAAATTAAATCAGAAATGAAAGAGGCGATATAACAACTGATCCAACAGGAATACAAAGGATTGAAAGAAAATATTATGAGCAACTGTATGCCAACAAATTGGACAACATAGGGGAAATGGACAAATTCCTAGAAGCGTACAATCTTCCAAAGTTGAATCAAGAAGAGGAAGAAAACCTGAATAGGCCAATAACAACTAATGAAATTGAAGCAGTAATCAAAAAACTCCCAGCAAACAAAAGTCCTGGACCAGATGGATTTACAGGCGAGTTTTACCAAACATTCAAAGAAGAATTAACACCTATTCTATTCAAATTATTCCAGAAAATTTAAGAGGAGGGAAAACTCCCAAATTCTTTTTATGAGGCCAGCATCACCCTAATCCCAAAAACAGATAAAGATACTACAAAGAAAGAAAATTACAGGCCAATATCCCTGATGAACATAGATGCTAAAATCCTCACTAAAATACTAGCAAACCGGATCCAGCAATACATTAAAAAGATCATTCATCATGACAAAGTGGGATTTATCCCGGGGATGCAAGGCTGGTGCAACATTAGCAAATCAACAAATGTGATACATCACATAAACAAAATGAAGGACAAAAATCATATGACCATATCAATAGACGCAGAAAAAGCATTCGACAACATCCAGCACCCATTTCTGATAAAAACTCTCAGCAAAGTGGGATTAGAGGGATCATACCTCAAGATAATAAAAGTCATATATGACAGACCTACAGCCAACATCATACTAAATGGGCAAAAACTAAAACCATTTCTATTAAAAACCGGAACAAGACAGGGATGTCCACTTTCACCACTCTTATTCAACATAGTACTGGAAGTCCTTGCCACAGCCATCAGACAGGAGGAAAACATAAAAGGTACCCAAATTGGAAAGGAGGAAGTAAAACTCATTATTAGCAGATGACATGATACTGTACATAGAAAACCCTAAAGACTCCATCAAAGTACTACTAGATTTGATAAACGAATTTGGCAGGGTAGCTGGATACAAAATCAACATCTGGAAATCAATGGCATTCTTATACACCAACAATGAACTTTCAGAGAGAGAAACTAAAAAAGCAATACCATTTACCATTGCAACTAAAATAATAAGATACCTAGGAATAAACTTAACCAAGGATGTAAAAGACCTGTACTCAGAAAACTACATGACACTGAAAAAAGAAATAGCGGAAGACTTAAACAGGTGGAAGAAGATACCATGCTCATGGATTGGAAGAATTAATATCATTAAAATGTCCATACTACCCAAAGCAATTTATAAATTTAATGCAATGCCTATGAAAATACCAACAGCATATTTCACAGACCTAGAACAAACATTTCGAAAATTTATATGGAACCAAAAAAGACCCCGAGTAGCTGCAGCCATCTTGAGAAAAAAGAACGGAGTGGGAGGGATCACATTACTAGACTTCAAACTATATTACAAAGCCACTGTAATCAAAACGGCCTGGTATTGGTACAACAACAGGCATATAGATCAATGGAACAGTACAGAGACCCCAGAAATAGACCCATGACATTATGGTCAGTTAATATTTGACAGAGGAGGCAAGAGTACTCAATGGAGTAAGGACAGTCTCTTCAATAAGTGGTGCTGGGAAAATTGGACAGATACATGCAAAAGAATGAAACTAGACCACCAACTTTCACCATACACAAAAATAAACTCAAAATGGATAAAAGACTTAAATGTAAGTCACGAAACCATAAAAATCCTGGAAGAAAACATAGGCAGTCAAGTCACAGACATCCCACGTAGTGGACTTTTCACTGATACATCACCTAGGGCAAGAGAAACAAAGGAAAAAATAAACATATGGGACTACATCAAACTAAAAAGCTTCTGCACAGCAAAAGAAAACAGCCTCAAAATACAAAGGGACCCCACGATATGGGAAAACATATTTGCCAAGGATGAATCTGATAAGGGGCTAATTTCCAAAGTGTACTAAGAACTCATAGCACTCATCAAGAGAAAGACAAACAACCCAATTAAGAAATGGGCAAAGGACTTACATAGACAGTTCTCCAAAGAGGACATATGGATGGCCAAAAGACACAGGAGAAAATGCTCTACGTCGCTAATCATCAGAGAGATGCAAATTAAAACCACAGTGAGGTATCACTTCACACCTGTCAGAATGGCTGCCATCAACAAATAACAAACGACATGTGCTGGCGAGGGTGTGGAGAAAGGGGAACCTAGTACACTGCTGGTGGGAATGCAGACTGGTGCAGCCACTATGGAAAACAGTATGGAGATTCCTCAAAAAATTAAAAATGGAGCTGCCATTTGACCGAGTGATTCCACTCCTAGGAATGTATCCTAAGAATCCTGAAACATTCATCAGAAAGGATCTATGTACCCCGATGTTCATAGCAGCACAGTTTACAATAGCTAAGATCTGGAAACAGCCCAAGTGTCCATCAGTAGATGAGTGGATAAAAAAGCTGTGGGACATATACACCATGGAATACTACACAGCTGTAAAGAAGAAGAATCTCGTGCCCTTTGGGACAGTATGGATGGACCTGGAGAATATTATGCTGGGTGAGGTGAGCCAGGCAGCGAGGGACAGATATCATGTGATCTCGTTTATATGTGGAATCTAACGAACTTAGTGGACTGATGAACAGAGTGGATTCAATGACATGGAAGCATGGATGAGACTGATGAATGTCGGAGGGATGGAGGAGTGTGGGTGGGGGGGGGAGAGTAACTGGAGAATTTGTGTGCATATGTGCACGGCCCAGGGACATGGACAGTGGTGGGGAGAGGGACTGGGGAGGGGGAAGGAACGGGGTGGAATGGGTCATTGGGGAGAAAGGGGGACATCTGTAATATTTTAAACAATAATAAAATTAAAAAAAAAAAAAAAAAAGATGGTGAAATAAGTAACTTCCCAAACAAAAGGCTAAAGGAGCTTATCACCACCAAACCAGCACTGCAAGAAATGTTAAAGTAGCTGCTGTAATAAGTTGAAATAGAGAGAATGAGAAACATACACATTAAGAAATAAAATTACAGTAGATAAGTACCTATTAATAATAACCTTAAATGTAAATGGATTAAATGTTCCTTTCAATAGACATTAGGAACCTAATGGATAAGAAAACATGACCCAAATATATGTTGTCCACCAGAGACCCACCTCAGAACAAGAGACTCATGCAGCCTGAAAAAAAACTTCTGGAGGATTTTAAAGGAGAGATTGACAGCCATACATTCATAGTAGGGGACTTTAACACCCCACTGACTTTACTGGATAGATCTTCCAGACAAAAAATCAACAAAGACATAGTGACTCTAAATGACACACTAGATCAGATAGATTTAATTAACATTTACAGAACTTTTCACCCCAAAGCTGCAGAGTATGCATTCTTCTCAAGTGCACATGGGACAGTCTCAAAGATAGACCACATGTTAGGACACAAAACTAGTCTCTACAAGTTCAAGAAGACTGAAATTATATCAAGCATCTTCTTAGACATTTACACCATGGAATACTATGCAGCTGTAAAAAAGAAGGACCCCTACCCTTTGAGACAGCATGATAGGACTTGGAGTATATTTTCCTAAGTAAAATAAAGCAGTCAAGGAAAGACAAGTATCACATGATCTTACTCATATGTGGAATCTAATGAACAAAATAAACTGATGAACAAAATAGATCCAGAGACATAGAAGCATGGAACACACTGAGGAATCTCAGAGGAAAGGCAGGGGTGGGTGGGTGGGTGGGGAGAGATTAGCGTAATAACTTATATGCATATATGCATAACCCAGGGACACAGATGACAGTGTGGCGAAGGCCTGGAAGGGGAATCCAGGGTGGAGGGGATCAATGGGGATAAAATGGGATATCTATAATACTTTCAACAATACAGATAAATTTTTAAAAGAAAGATGGAAAGAAAGAAGGTGATGAGAGGGTAGCAAGGGTTGCTCTGTCTATAAGTAATGCCTGTTAGCCTAGAAATTTTTCTGTTGGTCAACTCTGTTAGGGTGAGCTGACCAGGAATAATGGCTGTCTCTGATGGAACTGCTGGGTTGTTGCAGAAGCATTTGGGGAGGAGGAGGGCAGAATGGCACTCACCTTCTCTGTTTAAGTGCAGGTTAGAAGTCAGTGTTTGGACAGTACAAGTTTCCCTCAAAGGCTACAGCAAGACAGAACAGAGCAGTTACCAGATCGATTTTGTCAGAATGGACAATATAAGTTATTCACGTAAAAAACAAAAGACCCAAACCTGCAACATTTGAACTTGCTCTCTACCTCATTTTCTACTTGGGAGGTGGTGCAGCCTCTCTCAGAAGCATTACAGTGGAAAGCCTAGGTTTGAGTCCTAGCTTGCTGGTTCTCCTTAGCATCTTAAATAACCTTTGATTCCCCCATCAGACTCACAAAGGGAATAATTCCCACCTATTTCCTGCTTAAACAAGTAGATGATATATACCATGGACTGAGAACATACCATGGACTGAGCAAAGTTCAAGGTGCTGGAGAGATGAGAGATAAATTTAACAATTTATCTCTTTTTGTGTATCTTGTCCTCAAGATACACAACGTGTAAGACAAGGAGGCTGTGGCCCATTCATAACTCATGTAACTGCAATATGATAAGTGCTGCCTTAGTGGTATGGACAAGGGTCTTGTGGGAAAATTAGAGGGGGAGTGATTCATTATGCTGACAGGTACTATTATTTTAAGATGTTATTTTTATTGTAACTTTAAAAAAAAACACAAAACACTAACACACTACTGAGGAAAATTGTGTGGATAAGCATAAAACAATGACCAAATATCTCAACTATCCCTAAATTGTACAAATTATTATAAGCACATGAAAATACTTTGCTTGCCTATTTAGAATAATTGTTGCCTCACTCATTTTTATAACAAGCAACAGTGCTAAAAAGTTTTGTGAGCAATATCGAATTCTATCAGGGAAAGTAAGTCAGATTCCATTGCCAAATGCTGTGTAAGATGAAAAAGCTACATAGAGTCTTTCATTGAAAACAAAACAAAAATCGTTGGAAATCAACTACAGTCTCAGTTATCCATAAAAGATGGTACTGGAATAGATAACTAATCCACAAATAAAGAGAAAACCTGTTATCCTATTAATTCAAAATTCTTCTCTCTCCCTCAACCCCCACAAAATCTTTTTGCTATTGTGGATTTTTTTTAAAGTGACCTATTTTAGTTGACTAATTTAACTTATGAGAAAAATGCAGATACTGGGGTTAAAAAAACTGCAGGCATAAAAATAAACCATAAATTCTGGAATCAGTCCCTGGTTTGCTTATATAGTTTAGGCTAGAATCACTTGCTTTGCTAAACTGGGTAACTTTTCTTACTCTTCTACCATTATTAAACAGTGTTGGAACTGGAAGGAACCATAGCTAACCAAGCTTACTCACTTTACAGATAAGGGACTAAGGAGGTTTGTCTTCCCAGGATCACATCTGATCTTTCAGCATTTCTTATATTAATAGTCATATCTGGTGTAAGCACCAGAGAAGGTATAGCTTTTAAAACACCAATTTTTGAAACTCAGAGGTGTAAAGGGATAAAATGACATTATGCAAACAGCTCATAGTAGCTGCAGTCCCTCTATACTGATGCATTTACAGACTGTTCTGGCTCAGGATGTGATCTCCCTACAAAGCCAATAATGTACACAATCTGAACAAATTTAAATAATTTGCCTATGTGAAATAACTACTCCAGACAAAAACAAAACAGTCATTTCACAAAGCTGCCAACTGCACTAGACTGGGATTCCAGAATTGGTCAGAATAAGCTTTATTAAATTAAACTCTGAAGTCCTGTAGGTTTAGGAATTAAAATAGTGCTATATTTTTTCAGTGCCACATTCCAGAGGAGGTAGCAAACAGAAAGAAGGGGCACCAGGGAATTCTACCACACGTTAGTTCTCTACCAATCAGATACACACATCATACCAGGGTAGGCATGTGGACTATAAACCCTTCTTAGTGAAAAACACACATTTTCAAAATGAATCCCTGATCTAGAGCGAATTGCTGTTAAGAGCCAAAGCCTAGTGAGTCCACTGATGAGAAATGCAGATATGGCTACCTGCTTTGTGCTGTCTTGGACAGTGACACTGCTGAGGTATTTAAAGGCTGGCCTTTTCCAGTAGCGCATCTGCCCTTCTAAATCTCACTTAAATCCTAGGAAGAGAGAAAAGATGTCTCCGTTAGTCTTTGAACTATTCTTATCTTCCTATATCCATTTCTGCTCAAGACAGCCTTGTTATCTTTTCCAAGAGAAAAAATAAAAACAAGGGGAGAATTGCACCACTGCAGATCCCAAGAAAAGTAAGCACAAAAAATAACTACAGAAAGGTCAAATAATATCTTCAGCAGCTAGGAAAATCACCACATGCTATCTGGTATCGGCCCAAAGCAGACTGGGGCAGGCTGTGCCTGGAACCAAAGGAAGCCGGAGATCTCTGCAGTCTGAGTCCCTGCCAGCTCCCACCATGCAGGGAAGTTATGGTGTCCAGCCTCCGTATGCAAAACAAACACAGACCACGCATCCACACTCCGAAAATGGGCCAAGTGGCTGGTTCATCAAAGACGCAGAGCAATCAGAAGGCACTGGATGAGGGTGGGATGGAGGGGCCACATTGTTTGAGCCCCGAATTTTGCTGCATTGTCATAGACCGAGATGTAGGGATAAAAGGAAGCGCACCTTCAGCCAAAAATGGACCAGACGCGTTTTCCCCAGCGGTTCTTCTCTGCCTGTGTGCAGGTCGAAATACCGTAGGTGGCAAGACCCGCTGCTCCTTCTAAAACTCAGGTAGCAGCCTCCGCTGAGCCGCGCAGCCGGCCGCGGACAAGGAGGTGCTGAAGGAGCCCCCACACCGCGCGTGCCACCACCCAAAGGAGCAAGGACAGGATCTGCCACGTGCCCCGTGAGCGAGCATTCGCGAGCCCCTGCGGGGACTATGGGCGCTGTCTCAGTTAGCCCTGGGCATTTCTTGGAACAAAATTATCTAAAAACGGAGCCAAGGAGAAACTCAGATCTAAAGCTTTGGTACAAAGGGGTAGGTGTAGGCTGGGAAGGGGGATTACGTAGGTCTCTCCGCCCCCTTACCAATACCTTTTCCTCACTGGGAAGGCGCTGGGGGCGGGGGAGACGCTTCGAACCCACTTGGGGGTTTCTTTGTTTCTCCGGATGCCTCACCTCACCGGAGGGCGGGCGGGCCTCTTGTACCCGAGCTCCGGTCGACACCCGGGAATGCCTTCCGGGCCCTGGAGGCAGCGGGCCCCAGACTGACAATTGAACTTCCCAGGAGAAGCGAGAAGGTGGGGAGGAGGGTGGATCCTGGGATGTGGAAAGGAGAGCGCTGCCGGGCCCTCGCGAGCAGCGGGGAAGCCGCCCAGAGAAGGGCTGCAAGCAGAGTCCTCGAAAGGCGCCCGCTTACCTTGGCAGTCCCGGCCTGGGCACAGACCATGCTCCCATCAGCGCACAGATTAGAGCCAGTATGGGCACATGTGCCCTGCAGGGCTCCCCGGGGCTCCAGGACCTGCGGGAGGGACCGGGACGCCCACCTGCTTCTCACCGCGCTGCGGCTGCCCAGGGCAAGTGGCTGCAACCACAACCACGGAGGGGCCTTCCGGCTGGGTAAGTGTGCGAGGGGAGGGCTGTCTGGGTCAAAGACGCACCTATTCTGTTCCAACAGCTGGGTCTGATGCACCATAACGCAGAACACTTCAGCCCTTCATCCTCTCACTTGCAGCCCTTCCTGCCTCGCCTGCTCTTCTCTGGGTACCAAATTCCCCAACCTACCGCTAGCGGTGCTGGCCCCGCCCTACAGCCTCAGCCTGAGCACCGCCCCCCTCCCCCACCATATGTGCGTATATACAGGGTGTCCGCCCAAAAATGTATACACACTTTAACAGCTGATAACCCAATTTTGAAAATGATCTGTATTTTAATAAACACTGTCTTTATAATTATTCCAAGTGTGTGTATGCGTTTTTGGGAAATATATATATATATATATATTGTTACCGTGGGGCCCTGTCTTTTCAACACCCAGCACTGGGCATATCCAGCACCAGCTCTGGCCCATCCGCTCTTTTGTGTATATGCAACCAGTGTGTTGAGAAAGGATGTGGTACAGACACCTCAGTAGGTACCCTATACAGGTGTTCTTGGCCTCTGCTGTACACATTTTACCCACCTAGATAATGTACAGTTATGAACACTCACAGACACATGTCTAGAAGCTGTCTAGTATTTGCACCACAAACAAGAAACAAACATCATAATTACAAATGCAAAGGATGAAATCTCCTCAGAAAATCTATAGTTGGGCAGCCTAGCTTTTAACCCAGGTTTTATATTAAACTGCACATAGTATGAGAATGCTAAAACTGGAAGGAAGCACATACTAAATCCTCCTTGTATAGCCTATCAAGATGCAAACAGAACTGAAATGTTGGTCCCTGTTGGTTGCTAGATACTCCATATATGTAAATCTAAGTGCACTTGGTCTATACTTGGCCTGTATGTGTTCACATAAGATGCACTGATTTTGAGCACATCCTGTAGCCTGTGATTCCATGACCCAACTGCATTCTTCACTGTCAGGAACCAGCCTGAGAAATGAACAAATCTGAGTTCGAGTGGTGGGAATGAAAGAGACAAAGTTATGGGATCAGGAGGACTGTCTTCCAGCCAGGAGCAGGCCCAAATGGCTTCAATGCCTTTATTATATAGTAACAAACAATTGGTAATGAGGTGAGGGTGATACAAAGTAGTCCCTTCAAGGCTGCATAAACACTCTTTCAGAGTAAATATCCTGCCTCCTGCATGAGCCCAGACCTTGGTAATTTCTTTATCTTGGATAGCAAACCTCCTCAAGGGTAATTGTGGGGAGGGTTGAGTCCTTGAGGCCAGACCCTCAGGCAATCTGCACCATGTCCAGACATGTCACCGACTCCCAAGAAAGGGTAATTGTGGGGACGGTGGAGTCCTTGACTTCAGACCCTCAGGTGACGTGGACCATGTCCAGACACGTCACTGGCTCCCAACACTTCACAATGCTTATTTATTTCCACTCTCCTGCCCAGCACTCCCTACATAAGACATTTTTTACACCCTGAGAAGTCATTTTTCCGATGCCCCAAATGCAGTACCCCTCTAGAATAAACAAAATGATGGCCCTGACTCCAGACTCCTTATATAAGACCAGAGCACAGACCTCCCAAAACCACATCTCTCTTTCCCTCTTCTACCTCCAAACACTATAAGATGGCTGCTTCTCAGAAGATCTTATTTCTTGGCATCAATTTCTCTCTGACAATCAGAACTTCCCAGAAGTGGAAAGCTTGGAAGATGTGAAAGTAGCTCCACCAGCTATACCCATATTGACTTGTGTATTCCTCACACTCACATTGTTTTGTGTATTCTTCTCAGTCCCTCTGCAGTCTGGGTAGCATCATCGGAAAACCAAGGCTACATAGGGTTGTATAATTTCCTTAAGGTCTCATTGCCAGCAGAAGACCTCGAATCTAGAGGTAACTGACTTCAGCTTCCCTAACTTAAAATGGGGTGTATTTGCTGGCCAAATGAAAAAGCTTGCCATGAATTTTAAAGCCATCCATGTATGAATCACATTTTTCACTTATAAATACAATAATAACTCATTCCCAATGCTTCTGACAATACTAATCTTATATAATGGCATAAGATGATGAAAGCATTTTGAGAAGCATATACAAATGTTAGGTATTATCATGATGTAGATGGACCATTTGTTTCCACTCTTTGTAATTCAGGATCTGGTGGGGCACAAGGAGGGACTGGCATGCCTGCTCATTTCAGGCAACATGCAGACAAAGACAAAAATGCAGGGCACCATTTGCAAGTGGCACCTACAATGCTGAGAAAGCTCTAACTTGGACCGACCAGGGACTTCACCTTTGGGAAGAGATCTTCAAAGTAGTGTCAGAAGTGAATGACTTATAACTAAGGACCAAACTATTGTAGCTGTGCTCATGGTCTCAAGTCTGACATAGTCTCCCTCATCAGATCAAATTGTAGCCAATGATACAAAATTATCATTTGAGAACACCTAAGGTCCTAAGGCTTAGGATAATAACTCAGAGTCTAGGGTTTCTAACTCTGATCAGCTGGGCAAGTTACCTAAAGAAACCAAGACTTTCTCTAATGAGAGGAAAATGATTTCAATTTTGAAGTGTGAGTATTCATAAAGCAGAGGCTGAGCTTATATGAAGGAACATATGACTTTCCATATGAATTTATTTACTCATTCAACAATTTTTATTGTGCTAATTTCTGGGGATATAAGCTTAAAGAAGACAGAATCTATGACTTCATGAAGATCATAGTTAAGAATACTAAAACCTCTAATTAAATAAGTTAGCAATATATATTTGATGACGAGGTGATAGATGAAAATGGAGGGCCCATCATCATACATTACAGAGGCCACTAATTCAGACCCAGGTGGGAGGAGTGAGAATGGGGGTTCGAGGGCATGTGTTTTGGAATTGATGGTGCCCAAGTTGACTCTTGAAGGATCAGTAGAAGTTGACAGATGAAGGAAGTGAAGGAAGGGTATCTGAGATTAATGAGGCAGGTCAGAAGATAGGCAGAGAAGTATATAGTATATTCAAGAATATTTCAGTCTCATTTAAGTGCAGACAAATGTGTGTGTGTAGTGGTCTTATTGTGGTTTTAATTTGCATTTTCCTAGTGACTAGTTAGGGTGAGCATCTTCTCATGGGGTATTTTTTGTTTGTTTTTTTAATGAAGTATCTGTTCAAAGCTTTTGTTCATTTTTAAGTGGGTTATTTCCTTTGCTATTGTTGAGTTTTGAGAGTTTTTTTGTATGTTCCCAGTGCAAGTTATTTGTCAGGCATGTGATTTCTAATTATTTCCTCCCAGTCTATGGCTTGTCTTTTCATTCTCTTACTAGTTTCTTTCAGAGATCAAAGTTTTTGAAGTTGATGGGGTTCAATTTTATCAACTTTTTATTTTATGGATCACACTTTTAATATCATTTAAAAACTACTTGACATGTATGGCTCTTCACTTACATCTTTATCTGTTATCAAAATTTATAATTTTCTTTGTACATGTCTTACACAATAAAAAAGTTTCTTTGAAAAAAAACAAAAAAAGTATTTGACTAACCCAAGGTTATAAAAAGTTTAGCTTTTTTTTTTTTTTTTAACAACTTTTGTAGTTTAACATCTCACACTTATTATTTTTTAGCTGTGAGTTAGATTGTAGCTTTTGTTTGTTTTTGCATATAAATATTTAATTATTCTAGCACTATATGTTGAAAAAATGATCGAAGTACTTTGCAACTTTTCAGAAATAAATTGGCCATATGGGTCTTTTTCTGGGTTCCTTATTCTGTGCCAATGATCTGTTTGTCTACCTTTTTGCCAATATTATACTATTTTAATTACATATATTTATATTAAGTCTTTAAAATCAAGTAGAACCCTTCATCTTTATTCTTTTTTTTTTCAAAATTATTTTGGCTATTTTCATTTCTTTGCCTTTCCATATAATTTTAAATCAATTAATCAAAATCTACAAAAAGTTTCTGGTAGGGTTTTGATTGCAATTGTGGTAAGCTTATAGATCAATTTTAGAAGAACTGCCATTTTAATCTTTTTATTTCTTACAGTGTTCCAATTCACAAATGTATTATATATTTGCATTTATTTAGGTTTTTTATTTATTTCATCACTATTTGAAGTTTTAGCATACAGATTCTATGCATCTTATTTTAATTTTGAATTTTATATTAAAATGTATCTGGGGTTTATTTTAATCAGTTATAGGCATGCAGATATATGAAACAAAACTGATTTTCATGAAGTAAAAAATTCAGAAATCCCTAGAAAGAAGCATGACATGGCATGCAGGGGCACATGAAGAAGCACCAGTGTCAGTCAGGAGGCAGAAGGGGCAAAGGGAGAAGAACATGGCCCAAAGTCTCTATTTTGTTCTTTGCAGGAAGGAATGAGGGGAGCAGGACAAGCAAGTGAGAACTAATTTAGGATTAGATAGTTTGAATAATTTAAGTGAGCTCTGGGCTATAGGGATGGTCTAGAGTTCTGTGTTTGTCCTTGGGTGACTTAGAGGAGGAGAAGTATTGGGTTGGTGTCTGAGAGTTAGATAAAGGAAGTGGTTGGGGATATGGCTTCAGGATTAATTGGCTTGCATATGAAAAGAATGCTCATAAGATAGTTGTTTGCTGTCTTTAGGAATTAGATGGCCCCGAGAGGGGAAATTTCTGTCCATAGAGCAAGGCCTCTAAGGTATCAAAACATCAGAAAATAAAAAACATGATTGATATAAACTTGGTCTCTACTAGAATAGAGAAAAATGAAGATTTCTTTTATATATATATAAAAGTATATATATACTTGTATCCTGTGATCTTCCTAAACTCATTTATTGATTCTAGAAGCTTTTGTGTTGATTTCTTGGAGTTTTCAATGTGGACATTTGTCTGTTAACAGAGCTTTATTGCTTCCTTTTCAATCTATTCCTTTTGTTCTCTTTCTGTTGTATTACCTCACTAAGATATATTTATGTATGTTCTAAGATATATTTATGTATGTTCTAATGTTATTAATTAATTCAATAATTTACTTTTTGTTGAGCTTCAGTGTAAAGATTAATAATACTTAAAGAGTATATAAACTGTGGTCAAGTTAAATGTATAAGTACAATATGATATAAGTGTTAAGATGAAGGTGTGTTGCCAGTGTGACAAGAGTGAGTGTGTTAATTATGATTGGGGAAGCCAGAGAAGCCTCCACTAATAGAGCTTTAAAGGAAGAACAAGAATCTGTTAAATGACTAAAAGGGGAATGCATCCTAAGAAGAAAGAATAGCATAAATGAAAAGGCAGAAAGACTGAGTGAATAGAATGTGCTTAGGAAGTGAAAAACTCAGTTTCACTGGAGCAAAGTAAGAAGGGCATCAGGGATAAATGGAAAGAAAGGTTTAGGAAAGATTATGATGAGCCAAACATGGTCTGCTCCAGATTTTAGAATTAATTCTGTAAGTAATAAAGAACCAGGAAGTAAAACAACAAGATTTGTCATTTAAATATATAGGAAAGCAAAATTTACAATGTGACTGAAAAGTTATAATAATTTTAGAATATTAAGATAAGCTGATAACAGAAGTATCAGATTAGGATGGCAGCTGGCTATTTTGACCTCACCCACTTTCCATCAAAACACTTGTTTTAGAGGACAGGACAAAGAAAAGAGGCAGACCATTATGAACTATGAATGTTTATCAAAAATTTATCATACTCCAGAATTTTTTGGCTAAACAAAGCCTGATTTAAGCATTGAAACACAGCCAAACAGAAGAAAGAAAAAAAAAAACAAATAGAAACAAATATCACTATGTTCTCTTTCTGCATAAATGCAAAGCTTTCATTTAGGAGAAACAGCAGAGAATAGTGGTGAAGAATAAGAACTCAGGTCAATGAACTATGTTTAAAAACATGGTTCTACCATTTACTTGTTCTATGTTTTGTTTTTTTTTAAATACATCTTTATTGATTTCAGGGAGGGGAAAGGAGAGGGAGAGAGATAGAAACGTCAATGATGAGAGAGTCATTGATCGAGCCAGCAACCCGGCCATGTGCCCTGACCGGGAATTGAACCCTGATCGCTTGGATCTTAGGTCGACGCTCAACCGCTGAGCCACGCCTGGCCGAGCTTCTATGTTCTTAAAAAATTATTTAAATTCAATTTTATTCTGTACAAAGTTGATTTATTAATATTATTTACATTAAAAATTATTGAGGTTTAAGTGAGATAAGAAATGTAAAGTTTATAGCACTGTTCATGGTAGCAGTCAATATTCTTTAACTTACTCCATTAGTAATGTTCTTTCTATAAATCCACTTGGAGATTCCAACATGCTGTAACATGGGACTAAATTTAAAGATGTTTGGATTCAAGTTAAATATTAAAAATATTAAATAATTATTTAATTTTTGAAAACCAACTTATACAAAAGAAAAGTGGGACAAAGGACACTTAAAATTTGAGGGGTTATTTAAAATCAACATTGAATGCATAATGCATGAAAAACTTTTAAATAGATCTATGAATCAAATAAGTGTAAATTAAAATAAGAAACCATTTTCACTAATTAAGTTACCCCTCCCCTAAAAAAACACATTAAAAACAATTTACTACATAAGGCACAGTGCATTTCTGCTGGTGAGAAAGTAATTCCAACTTATCTTAAGTATAAGGTAAAGAAGCTGCAACCTTAAAAATGTATGTGTTCCTTGGTGGAGGCAGGGGTGGGGCCCAGAGGTGGAGAGGTGACACTTGAACCCAAAAGGGTACAAAATAAAAATAAAAAATATTATAAAAGCAATATGGTCACTAATCAAATACCAATTCTTTAAATCTTTTTATTGAAATAGACTATCAGAAAAAATAATGCTAAAATAGCATTGTGTGATGATAAATTAGATTAATAAGGGCAAGAAAACTGATGATTGGATGAGAGGTAATGATACATAATATTCTTTGTTCTGACTTTAATAATTAAAAACTATAAGTAAGGGAGAAAAAAGATGGCAGCACTCTCACAAGAAGCAGAGCGCCCTTGCTCCCAGCCGCAGACTGGATTTACCTCTAAAATACTGCATAACCAGGTTGGGAAAACAAGATAAATATACCTGAGTGGACATATTTCAAGTAAGGAGAACTGAAGAAACATCAGTGAGTCTGAAAGAAGGGAGAAAAGAAAAAAATTTTTATAATTTTTAATTGTTTCTATTTTTAATTACTTTTTTTAAAGTTTGTTTTGTCTCGCTTAGCTTGTTTTTTTGCTTTGTTTTGTTTTGTTTTGTTTTTTGTTCAATTATGAGGATTTTCATTATATCCTTTGCTTTATTGCTGGAATATTATCGTTAAAAGCAATAAGTTTATTGCTTTTCTGAATTGTTTACCCCATATCTCTTATTGGACTCCTTCCCTGACATTGCTTTACCTCTCTCTCTCTTCTTGTTCCATTGGCATAACTCTCTTTTTTTCTTTTCTTTTTCTCCCTTTTTATGTTCTGTCTTTCTGCTTTTTTGTTTGTTTATTTCTTTCTGTTTGTCTCTCTATTTAATTTTTTTCTTTTTCAAACATTTCCCTATTCCAAATCTCTACCCTTAATTTTTTGCTCATCCTTCTTTCTTTCAACATCGTTTTGCTGCCCTTTTTATATTCCAGTAGCTTCTCTATTTTTCCTTTTTATATTATTCTATTATTATTATTATGACTATTAGCAATAACATCCTTTTTTTTTTTTTTTTTTTTTACTTTAGCATTTGTGTTCTTACTTCAATCTCCCAATTCTACTTTCTCTTGGATTGTTTTCACTGTTATTGTCATGATATTTTGTAAGTTAGTTTGTTTCCTAGTAGTGTGGTTGTGGGTTTTCTTTTGCCCTGTTAGCACCTATACAACAGCTCACATGACGTAGTTGCGGCTGAGCCTCAAAGGTAGTAAAACTGAGAGGAGGTTCCTCCCATGAATAAGTAAACAACAGTCTAGACCTAATCACAACAGGAAAGTCCAAAGAACCCACAAAATGGAAATGCACAAAAAGGACACGCCTAGAGCATATAGCTAAGAATTATAAGAAAAACACACCTCTGGGCCTCACTGTACGTACACTACAAAATCCCACCCCACAAAACTGGGAGACAGCAAATATATCTAATGTGTGGATACACACACGAAGAGTCACTAAAATGAAGAGACAAAGATACAACCTCCAAACTAAGGAAAAGGAAAAATCTCCAGAAAAAGACCTTGACAAAATGGAGTTAAACAAGTTATCAGAAATAAAGTTCAGAGTAATGGTTATAAAGATGATCAAGGATATTAGTGAGAACCATGAGACATTTAATAGGAAGGACCAGGAGCTTAGTGAAACCTTCATCAGCATAAAAAAAAAGATATAGATATGATAAGAACCAGGTAGAAATGAAGAATACCATATCTGATATCAAGAACACGCTGGAAGGAATTAAAAGCATGTTCATTGAAGCACAGGATAAAATAAGTGAATGAGAAGATAAGGTAGAAAAGCCACTCAATCAGAGCAGCAAAAAGAAAAAACACTTAAAAAGCATGAGAATAGTTTTAAAAAACTTTGGGACAACATGAAGCAAACCAACATTTGCATCATACGGGGAAAAAGTCAGCAAAGGATAGAGAACTTGGTGGAAGAAATAATTACAGAAAACTTCACTAACCTGGTGAAGGAGAAAACCACACAAGATCAGGAAGCACAGAGAGCTCCAAAGAAGAGTAACGCAAAGAAATCCACTACAAGACACATCATAATTAAAATGGCAAATGTTAAGAAAAGAGAATATTAAGGATTGCAAGAGAGAGACAAGCAGTGACCTACAGAATAGCAATTCTTATTTCTGACCCCCATAAGGCTGACAGCTAATTTCTCAAAGGAAAGACTTCAGGCCAGAAGGAAGTGGCATGAAGTTCTCAAAGTAATGAAAAGAAAAAACATGCAACCAAGATTGTTTTATCCAGTAAGGCTATCATTAAAAGTGAAGGTGAAATAAAGAGCTTCCCAGACAAAAAAAAAAAAAAATAGGCTAAAGGAATTCAGCACCACCAAACCAGCTTTGCAAGAAATGCTAAAAGGACTGCTCTAAGAAAAAGAAAGATACTGAGAGAAAGGTACATCAGCATAAAGGGGAAAAAGGGCATTAAATAAGTTTATACCATTAGTAACCTTAAATGTAAATGGAATAAATAGTCCGATGAAGAGACATAGACTAGCTGAATAGATAAGAAAGAAGAACCCAAATATATGCTGTCTACAAGATACCCACCTGAGAGCAAAACACTCACACAGGCTAAAAGTGAAGGGATGGAGTAAAATATTCCATGCAATGGAAAGGAAAAGAAAGCTGGAGTAGCAATTCTTATTTTTGAAAAAATAGACTTCAAAATAAACACCATAACAAGAGACAAAGGTGAACACTACATAAAACTAAAGGGATCAATCCAAAAGGAGAAAATAACCCTTATAAACATTAATGCACCCAATATAGGAGGGCCTAAATATATAAAAAATTTCTTGGGGGACTTTAAGGGGGAGATTGACAGCAACACAATCATAGTGGGGGACTTTAACACCCCACTGTCAGCACTGGACAGATCATCAAGGCAAAAAATCAACAGGGAAACACAGACTTTAAATGACTCACTAGACCTAATGGATTTAATTGACATTTACAGAACATTTCATCCCAAAGCAGCAGAATACACATTCTTCTCAAGTGCACATGGAACAGTCTCCAAAACAGATCACATGTTAGGGCACAAGGCAAGTTTCTACAAATACAAGAAGATTGAAATCATATCAAGCATCTTCTCGGATCACAATGCCATGAAACTAGAAATCAACCACTATAAAAAAACTCAAAAATATTCAAATACATGGAAGCTAAATAATATGCTATTAAACAATGAATGGGTTACCAATGAGATCAAGGAAGAAATCAAACACTTCCTGGAAAAAAATGAAAGTGATCAGCCAACAACCCAAAATCTATGGGACACAGCGAAAGCAGTCCTGAGAGGAAAATCCTTAGCATTACAGGCCCATCTCAAGAAACAAGAAAAAAAATCTAATGAACCGTCTAACATAACAACTAAAAAAACTAGAACGAGAACAGCAAGAGAAGCCCCAAGGAAGTAGAAGGAAGGAAATAATAAAGATCAGAGCAGAAATTAATGACATAGAAACTAAAAAAAAATACAAAAAAAAAAAATGAAACCAAGAGCTAGTTCTTTGAAAAGATAAATAAGATTAATGCACCTTTAGCTAGACTCATCAAGAAACAAAGAGAGAGTACCCAAATAAATAAAATCAGAAATGAAAGAGGCGATGTAGCAACTGACCCAACAGAAATGCATAAGATTGTAAGATAATAGTATGAGCAACTATATGCAATAAACTGGACAACATGGGTGAAATGGACATATTCTTAGAAGCATACAACCTGCCAAAGCTGAATCAAAAAGAGGCCAAAACCTGAATAGACAGATAACAACTAATGAAATTGAAGCATTAATAAAAAAAAAAAAAAAAACTCCCAACAAACAAAAGTCCTGGACCACATGGATTTACAGGTGAGTTTTATGAAACATTCAAAGAAGAATTAACATCTATTCTATTCTAAATATTCCAGAAAATTCAAGAAGAGGGAAAACTCCCAAACTCATTTTATGAGGTCAGCATCATCCTAATCCAAAAACAGATAAATACACTACAAAGAAAAATACAGGCAAATATCTCTGATGAACATAGATATTAAAATCCTCAACAAAATACTAGCAAACAAGATCCAGCAATACATTAAAAAGATCATACATCACAACCAAGTGATATTTATTCTGGGGGTTCAAGGCTGGTTCAACATCAGCAAATCAATAAATGTGATACATCACATAAACAAAATGAAGGACAAAAATCATGTGATCATATCAACAGGTGCAGAAAGAGCATTCAACAAAATCCAGCATCCATTTCTCATAAAAACTCTCAGCAAAGTAGGAATAGAGGGGTCATACCTCAACATACTAAAGGCCATATATGACAGACCTACAGCCAACATCATACTCAACAGTCAAAAACTAAAATCATTTCTGTTACAAATAGGAACAAGACAGGGATGTCTACTTTCACCACTCTTATTCAACATAATACTGGAAGTCTTAGCCACAGCAATCAGACAGGAAGAAAACATCCAAAAGGTATCCAAATTGGAAAGGAGGAAGTAAAACTGTCATTATGTGCAGAAGACATGATACTGTACATAGAAAACCCTAAAGACTCCATCAAAGTACTACTAGAGTTGATAAACAAATTTGGCAACGTAGCTGGATACAAAAATCAGCATCCAGGAATCAATGGCATTGTTATACACCAGCAATGAGCTTTCAGAAAGAGAAACTAAAAAGACAATACCATTTGCCATTGTAACTTAAAAAAATAGGACACCTACATATAAACTTAACCAAGGATGTAAAAGATCTGTACTCAGAAAACTACGGGACACTGAAAAAAGAAATAGAGGAAGATATAAACAAGTGGAAGAATATACCATACTCACGGATTGGAAGAATTAATATCACTGAAATGTCCATACTACCCAAAACAATTTATAAATTCAATGCAAATTCAATTAAAATGCCAACAGCATATTTCATAGATCTAGAACAAACATTTCAAAAATTTATATGGAACCAAAAATGACCCCAAATAGCTGCAGCCATCTTGAGAAAAAAGAACAGAATGGGAGGAATCACGTTGTCAAACACCAAATTGTACCTCAAAGCCATTATAATCAAAACAGCCTGGTATTGATACAACAACAGTCATATAGATCAATGGAACAAAACAGAAGCCCCAGAAATAAACCCACACCATTATGGTCAGTTAATATTTGACAAAGGAAGCAAGAGCATACATTGGAGTAAAGAGAGTCTCTTCAATAAGTGGTGCTGGGAAAATTGGACAGCTACATGCAAAACAATGAAACTAGAATGCCAACTTTCATCATACACAAAAATAAACTCGAAATGGATAAAAGAATTAAACATAAGTCATGAAACCATAAAAATCCTAGAAGAAAACATAGGCAGTAAAGTCACAGACAGCCCACATAGTGGAATTTTCACTGATACATCTCTTAGGGCAAGAGAAACAAAAGAAATATAAACATATGGGACTAAATCAAACTAAAAAGCTTCTGCACAGCAAAAGAAAACAGCCTCAAAATACAAAGGAACCCCACGGTCTGGAAGGACATTTTTGCCAAGGATGTATCTGATAAGGGGCTAATTTCCAAAGTGTACAAAGAACTCATTCTACTCAGCAAGTGGGAGACAAACAACCCAATTAAGAAATGGGCAAAGGACCTGAATAGACACTTCTCCAAAGAGGACATCCAGATGGCCAAGAGACACATGAGAAAATGCTCAACATCGCTAATCATCAGAGAGATGCAAATTAAAACCACAATGAAGTATCACTTCACACTTGTAAGAATGGCTACCATCAACAAATAAACAAATGACTTGTGCTGGTGAGGATGTGGAGAAAGAAGAACCCTAGTACACTGCTGGTGGGCATGCAGACTAGTCCAACCACTATGGAAAACAGTATGGAGGTTCCTCAAAAAATTAAAAATGGAGCTGCCTTTTGATCCAGTGATCCCACTTCTAGATATATATCCTAAGAATCCTGAAACACTAATCAGAAAAAAGATATGTACCCAGATGTTCATAGCAGCACAGTTTTCAATAGCTAAGATCTGGAAACAGCCCAAGTGCCCATCGGTAGATGAGTGGATAAAAAAGCTGTGGGACTATACCCCAAGGAATACTATGCAGCTATAAAGGAGAAGGTTCTTGTACCCTTTGGGACAGTATGGATGGACCTGGGGAAAATTATGCTAAATGAAATAAGCCAGGCAGAGGAAGACAAACATCACATGATCTCACTTATATGTGGAATCTAAAGAACTTAATAAACTGATGAACAGAATAGATTCAACGACATGGAAGCATAGATCAGACTGATGAATGTCAGAGGGAGGGAGGAGGGCATGAGAGTGGAGGGGGAGAGAGTAATCAAAGAATTTATATGCACATATGCACAACCCAAGGACATGGACAATGGTGTGGACAGGGATTGGGGAGGGAGGGTGGAATGGGTCATTGAGGAGATAAAGGGACATTTGTAATATTAAAAAAAAAAATCAATATACAATTTAAAAAAGAGAGGAAGTATTAAGGACTGCAAGAGAGATGAGCAGTGACCTACAAGGGAGCTTCCATGAGGCTGTCAGCAAATTTCTCAACAGAAACACTTCAGGCCAGAAGAGTGTGGCATGAAGTTCCCAAATTAATGAAAAGCAAGAAGCTGCAACCAAGATTGCTTTATCCAGCAAGGCTATCATTTAAAATTAAAGGTAATAAAAGATCTTCCCAGACAAAAGAATGCTAAAGGAGTTCAGTACCACCAAACCAGCATTGCTAGAAATGCTAAAAGGACTGCTTTAAGAAAAAGAAGGAATACTGAGAAACAAGTATGTCAGCATAAAGGGGGAAAATGGCATTAAATAAGTACATATCGATAGTAACCTTAAATGTAAATGGATTAAATTCTCCAATCAAAAGACATAAGGTAGCTGGATGGATAAGAAAACATGACCAATATATATACTGTCTAAAATATATACCCACCTGAGAGCAAAAGATTCACAGAGGCTGAAACTGAAGGTATGGGAAAAATTATTCCATGCAAATTGATACCAAAAAAAGCTGCAGTAGCAATACTTACTTCTAACAAAACAGACTTCAAAATAAAGACCAAAACAAGAAACAAAGGTCGCTACGTAATACTAAAGGGACCAATCCAACAGGAGGAAAAAACCCTTATAAATATACATATATGTGCACTCAATATGAAGGCAACTAAATATATAAAAATTTCTTGGTGGACTTTGAGGGGGAGATTGTCAGCAACACAATCATAGTGGGGGACATTAACACCCCAAGTCATCAATGGACAGATCATCATGACAAAATATCAACAGGGAAACAGAGAGCTTAAATGACACTGTAGATATAATGGATTTAATTGACATTTATAGAATATTTCATCCCAAAGCAGCAGAATACACATTGGTTTTTTTTTGGTTTTTTGTTTGTTGTTTTTGTTTGTTTTTTTTTCAAATCTACAGTCACTCTCCTCTTTAATTCCATTCACAGAACTGTTGAAAAAGTAGACATTTCTATCTAAATGTAAAAAAAAAGGTTTCTATAGAAAGTATTTCTGTTATACTAGTATATTACACAGCTGGGGCAGTAACAGGTCCAAAAGGCTCTTTTCTCCCACTGATACTTTAAGCCTAGGAGGGAAGAGTCTACCACATAGGGCCTGGTTCTTGCTTGATCTGAGAGCTTCCATCAGCCTCCTTTATTTCTTCTGTTGCAGGAACTTCTAACTGGTTTGGCTAAGCTGATTCTTGTATCACTGGGCCTTCTGATTCACTCTGATCAACCAACTGGTTATTAAGCACGAGTCCTAGAAATGGTCTAATGACTGAATTTAATGAACTCAGCTGAATCTAGAATTCTCTTTATGGAGCTAATTTCCAGGTAACTGGGAGCTTTGAGTGATACTCCAGTAGGCATGCCATCAACCACTACACAGCCAGGGTTAATTGTGATTTTTCTGTAGGGAACTTTCACAGGGAAACCCATACCAATAGCTTCACCAGATTTATGACTGAAGAGATTGTTAACTTGTTCTCTTAACTATCTAGCTTTTTCCACTTTTGAAAGTCTTTCATTATCATCATCTGGAATTGTCACCTGAATGATGTTAAGATCTTCAACACCTGATGCAGTAGTATTAACATTAGGGGATGAATTTATTTTTTTTGGAGGGCTCTAAGAGGAGGAGGTGCTCTCCTTAATTGCTGTCTCAAACATTTCATGCTTTTTAATAATGAACTTCATTTTTGCTTTGTTCTGAGTATCTTCTCCAGCCTTGGAATGTCAAAAGTAGACGGTTGTCAGAATGGCACACCCTCAAGTAAGCCTTCCACATAAAAGTCTTCTGGGAAAGACTCAAATAATGCAAATAGCACTTTCACAGCTTATTTAAGGCCAAGAGCTTCACCACACTTTTCATTGAAAAGATTTTCAACTTTTTGTTTTAGGTCTGTGATTTTGGCATTCCAAGCCTCAAAAGAAAACTCTCTCTTGAGGCTTAAAGGGAACATTAGAACCATTAGTCTGAGTAAGAGTTCAAACAGCTGAGGTCTGAGAGTTGTTGTTATTAGGGCCTTCCACAGTGACCTCAATTTCAGAAACTTTTGAATTACTCCCAGGGCTTCATGGTCTTTTCCGGGACTGCAAGGCTTTAATGTTTATCTTACTAGCCATCCCAGGAAGCAAGTAGGAAATAACTAGTTCAGGTTTTTTAACAACAAACTTGATTTTATTACTGCCATGAACAATCCTTTTAAGTCATGGAATTCCATACTAGGTAGAGCTTCAGAAGGGAATTCCTTCTGGCAAGCCTTCTACATAAAGGAATTCAGGATTTAACTCAAACACAGGGTATGGTACATTTACTGCCTCTGTCAGTCCAAGAGCTTGAGCAAATTTCAAATTAAAAATCTCTTCCACTTGCTTCCGTAGCTTGGTAATTCATACATTCCAATCTTCTTTGACTGGTGTATTTGTTCTTGGCTGAGTAACTTCAGTAGTACTGTGAGTCAGAAGTTCTGGTCTTATAATAACAAATTTAATTCAATTGCCCACTTGAATAATTTTTTCCAGTGTTGGGATTCCATACCATGAGGGACTTCTAAAAGGAATGTTTTCTGGTAGTCCTTCCACATAGAGATCATTACAATGTGCCTCAAATTTCTGGTAAGGCACAGCCTTGGCTTCAGTGCTCCCCAAGGCTTCAGAAGATTTTTTACAGAAAAGCTGATCTACCGTCTTTTGTAATTTAGTGATTCTGGCCTACCTCTCTTCCTTTACTCCTGAAGCTGGTATATCAAGCTGTAAGTCTTCAAGTGTTGAGTTCAGAAGTTCATGTTTCTTAATCACAATACGAATACTTTCCTTTGCAAGTAATATCCTTTCAAGGCAAGGAGTTCCATAAGTATATGGCCTTCTAAAAGGAATTCCTTCAGGAAGTCCTTTTACATAAAGATCTTCAACATGTGACTGGAAAAGAGGGTATGGGTTTGTCACAGGGTCTTTGGCTTTTATAGCTTGAGCATATTTTCTTTCAAACAACTCTTCAACTTGTTTGTGTAGATCATTAATTCAAGCATTCCATTTCTCAAAGTTGAACTCCCTCACTTTCCGCCTTCTGGTGTTGGCAGGTTCTGCGGCTGATGGCTAGGGTGGTTTGTTGCTCTTTTGTCTCTTAGTAGGTGGAGAATAATCATCATCTTCAATAGTCACCTCAACTTCAGGGTCCTCACTTTTGTTTTTGAAGGGACATGTTGAGTAAGATCTTCTGCTGGTACTTCCATTTCTGCTCCTTTGTTGTCCTCTGAAGAATGATGGTTTCCTTGAATGTTATATTGATAGTAATTGGGATCTTGTGATTCTTCCTTTACCATGACAGCTGCCATTTCCAGGGAAATACCAGAGTCTTCTGTGAGTCCAGTTTGCACTTTGATAGGGCCACAACTTCCACCTGGAGATAGCATTGACCTTTCAGTATCTGTTACCATCACACGACCACCTAGGTGCTTCTGTGGCTCTAGGGAAAGTCTCTTAATGATAAATGAAATCCCTGCCTTGTTATCCAAAATCCATTTCAGGGTTGCAAGATCAAAGTTCTCAGGGTGTTTAAAGGTAACTCCTTCTGGAAGCCCCTGCACTACCACAGCTGACTGATCTGGCAGCATCTTCTCATATGGAACAGGCACCACTGTTGATTTTCCTAAAGCTTTCCCATAGCAAAAGAAGATATAGTCCTCAACTGTTTTTCTGAGTGTTATAATCTCTACAGCATCTACACTCATCAGATTTGCTTGAGTTGTAGATTTCATTTTATGTATCTCTGCAGCCTTTTCTTTTTCTTCAACACAGTATTTCATGAAATCTTTCTGAAAATCCTTTCTGGTGTTGACAAAAGCATGTCTTCTCTCAGTTCCAATGACAAACAAGTCTGTTTCATACACTGCAATGCCAGCAACTCCTGCCTTGGATTTGGCAGTTCTTTACACATGGACTAAAGAGCAGACATGAGAAATGTCACTACCATCTTGGCTCTCTGAAGACTCCTCAGCTTCAACTGGCAGGGCAGACATTGCTACTTGGGCCATGATTCCTGAGTGCAGCTGCCTCCAGACAGTGCCCTTGTGTGGGTGTAAAGGGGATGCGAGTGTGGGCCATCTGCCAGCTGCAGCTGTGGAGAAGCAACCTCAGAATGAGGCGAGCTGACTAGTGGGCTGGAAGTGAGAGGGCAAGGGACCCAGGCTTTTCAACCAAGCTTTGGTGACCACAGCATGGCAGCTCTGGGCAGGGCCTCACTCAGCGCCTAGATCCAAATTATCAGGGACTGAGAGAGAGGCCGGTAACCACAGCAGTCAGGCAGAAGGGCTACAGAGCGCATGGGCAGGGACAATCACTGGCCCCTTTTCTTTGCTCTCTAAGCTTCTCTCTCCCAGAATACACATTCTTTGCAAGTGCACATGGAACATTGTCAAAAATAGACCACATGTTGGGGCACAAAACAAGTCTTTACAAGTTCAAGAAGATTTAAATCATATCAAGTATATTCTCAGATCAAAATGGCATGAAATAGAAATGAACCACTATGAAAAAACTCAAAAATGTTCAAACACATGGAAACTAGCTAGCATGTTATTAAATAACGAATGGGTTATCAATGAGATCAAGAAAGAAATAACATTTCCTGGAAAAAATGAAAATGAACAGAAACAACCCAAATTCTATGGGACACAGCAAAAGAAGTCCTGAGAGGGAAGTTCATAGCATTACAAGCATACCTCAAGAAACAAGAAAGACCAGCCTGGTGTGGCTCAGCAGTAGAGCATCGACTGGATTGTGGTTCAAATCCTGGTCAGGGCACATGTCTGGGTTGCAGGCTCGGTCCCCAGTTGGGGTGTGTGGGAGGCAGGCAATCAATAACAACTCTCTCATCATTGATGTTTCAACATTCTCCCTTCCCCTTTCTCTCTCTGAAATCAATAAAAAAGACATTTAAAAATAATAAAAATTAAAAATAAAATAATAATAATAAAAAGAAACAATAAAAACCTCTAATAAAATATCTGACACAACAACTAAAAATATTAAGGAACAACAAGAAGAGCTCAAAGGAAGTAGAAGGATGGAAATAATAAAGATCAGAGCAGAAATTAATGACATAGAGACTAAAAAAACAAAAACAAAAATCAATGAAAGCAAAAGCTGGTTTTCTGAAAGGGTTAATAAGATTGGTGAACCTTTATCCAGATTCATTAAGAAACAAAGAGAGAGGACCCAAATAAACAAAATCAGAAATGAAAGAGGCAGTATAACAACTGACCCAACAGAAATACAAAGGATTGTAAAAGAATACTATGAGCAACTATATGCCAAAAAACTGGACAATTTGGGTGAAATAGACAAGTTCCTAGAAGCACACAATCTTTGAAAGCTAAGTCAGGAAAACCTGAATAGGCCAATAACCAATGAAATTGAAGCAATAATCAAAAAACTCTTAGCAAACAAAAGTCTGGAAAAAGATGGATTTACAGATGAGTTTTACCAAACATTCAAAGAAGAATTAACACCTATTCTACTCCAACTATTCCAGAAAAGTCAAGAGGAGGGAAAATTCCCAAACTCTTTTTATGAGGCCAGCATCATCGTAATCCCAAAACCAGATAAATACACTACAAAGAAAGAAAATTACAGGCAAATATCCCTGATGAACATAGATGCTAAAACCCTCAACAGAACACTATCAAACGGCATCCAGCAATACATGAAAAAGATCATACACCAAAACCGAGTGGGATTTATTCTGGGGATGCAAGGCTGGTATAATATTCACAAATCAATAAATGTGATACATCACATAAGCAAAATACAGGACGAAAATCATATGATCATATCAATAGATGCAGAAAAACATTCAACAAAATCTAGCACCCATTTTTGATAAAAACTTTCAGCAAAGTGGGAACAGAAGGAACATACCTCAACATAATAAAGGTCGTATATAACAAATCTAGAGCCAACATCATAATAGTCAAAAACTAAAATCATTTCCCTTAAAAACTAGAAAAAGACAGGGATGTCTGCTTTCACAACTCTTATTCAACATAGTACTGGAAGTCTTAGCCACAGGAATCAGACAGGAAGAAAACATCAAAGGTATCCAAATTGGAAAAGAGCAAGTAAAACTGTAATTACTTGCAGGTGACATAATACGGTACATAGAAAACCCTGAAGACTCTAAGAGAGCACTACTAGATTTGATAAACAAATTTGGCAAGGTAGCTGGATACAAAATTTACATCAGAAAATCGATGGCATTTTTATACACAAACAATGAACTATCAGAAGGAGAAACTACAGAAACAGTACAATTTACAATTGCAACTTGAAGAATAAGATACCTAGGAATAAACTTAACCAAGAATGTAAAAGAACTGTACTTGGAAAACTGAAGGACCCTGAAAAAAGAAACAGAGGAAGATATAAACAAGTGGAAGAACGTACCATGTTCATGGATTGGAAGGGTTAATATCAGTAAAATTTCCATACTACCGAAAGCAGTTGATAGATTCAATTCAATGCTTATTAAAATACCAACTTCATATTTCACAGAGCTAGAACAAATATTCCAAATATTTACATGAAACCAAAACAGACCCTGAATAGCTGCAGCCATCTTGAGAAAAAAGAACAGAGTGAGAGGGATCACTTTAACAGATATCAAACTGTGCTACAAAGCCCTTGTAATTAAAGCAGCCTGGTATTTGTGCAACAATAGACATATAGATCAGTGGAACAGTATAGAGACCCCAGAAATAGACCCATGCCATAATGGTCAGTTAATATTTGACAAAGAAGGCAAGAGCATACAATGGAATAAAGACAGTCTCTTCAACAAATAATACATGGAAAAATGGACAGGTCCATGCAAAAAAAATGAAACTAGACCACCAATTTACTCCATACACAAGAATAAATTAAAAATGGATAAAAGACTTAAATCTAATTAGCAAAATCATAAAAATCCTGGAAGAATACCTAGGCAGTAAAGTCAAAGATATCTCACGTAGCGGAATTTTCACTGATACATCTCCTAGGGCAAGGGAAACAAAGGAAAAAATAAACATATGGGACTACATAAAACTAAAAAACTTCTGCACAGCAAAAGAAAACAACCTCAAAATACAAAGGAACTCCACGGTATTGGAGAACATATTTGCCAAGAAAGTATCATATAAGGGGCTAATTTCCAAAGTGTCCAAAGAAGCCATACAACTCAACAAGAGGAAGACAAACAACCCAATTAAGAAATGGGCAAAGGACCTGAATAAACAGTTCTCCAAAGAGGACAACAGATGGCCAAGATACATATGAGAAAATGCTCAACGTCACTAATCATCAGAGAGATTCAAATTAAGACCACAATGAGGTATCACTTCACACCTATCAGAATGGCTACCATCAACAAATCAACAAATGGCAAGCGCTGGCAAGGATGTGAGGAAAGGTAAACCCTGGTACACTACTGGTGGGAATGCATACTGGTGCAACCACTATGGAAAACAGTATGGAGTTTCCTCAAAAAATTAAAAATGGAACTGCCTTTTGACCCAGTGATCCCACTTCTAGGAATTTATCCTATGAATCCTGAAACACCAATCAAAAAGAATATCTGCACCCCTACATTCAGAGCAACACATTTTTTAATAACTAAGATCTAGAAACAGCCCAGGTTCCCATCAATAGATGAGTGGATAAAAAAGCTGTGGGACATTTATACCATGGAATACTATGCAGCTGTAAAGAAAACGGATCTTGTACCCTTTGGGGCAGCATGGATGGACCTGGAGAATATTATGCTAAACAAAATAAGGCAGGCAGAGAAAGAAAAAACATCACATGATATCACTTATATGTGACATGGACGCATTAATCTGACTGACAAATCTCAGAGGGATGGTGGGGTTTTGGGGGTAGGAAGTGGTTAACAAAAAATTTATATGCATATGTAATAACACAAGAACACAGACAATATGTGGTGAGGGACTGAAAAGGGGTCGGGGGTGGGGTGGAAGGGGTCAATGGGGAGAAAAAAGAACATGTGCAATATTTTGAACAATAAAAAAATAAAATAAAGTAAATATATATATATAGGTTAAATGAATGAATGAGATAAAAAGGCCCATTATATATGCTGTCTACAAGAGAATGAACTCAGGGAGATTCACACAGACTAAAGTGATGAAAAAGATATTTCATGTGAATGGAAATTTAAAAAAAATTCTGACATACCAATACTTATATCTAGCACAATAGACTTTAAAACAAAAGGTTATAGTAAGAGACAAAGAAAAACACTATGTAATGATAAAGGGAGCAATCCAACAAGAGGATATAAAACTTGTAATGAGTTATGAGCCTAACAATGGAGCATCTAACTATATAAAGCAAATCTTGATGAACATAAAAGGAGAGATTTACAGTAATAGAGACCTAAGAGGGTATTTTAACAACCCATGGACATCAATGGATAAATCTTCCAGACAGAAAACCAACAAGGAAACAGAGACCATAAAATACACAATACATCCTGCCTGGTGTCAATCATATTTAGAGCATAAGCCATGCACTGAAGGTCATGGGTTTAATTCATGATAAGGAGCACATACCTGGGTTGCAGGTTCGATTTCCGACCCAAGTTGGAACACATGCAGGAGGTGACCAACTGAAGTGTCTATCTCACATAAATGTCTCTCTTTCCCTTCTTCCTTCCCTCTCTCCGATTCTCTTGAAAAATCAATAGAAAAAATATCTTTGGGTGAAGATTTACAACAACAACAAGCATACAGACTATATCAGATAGATGTAATTGATATCTTCAGAGAATTTAACCACAAAGCAGCAAAATATACAATCTTTCCAAGTGCACATGGAACATTTTCTAAGATAGACCACATGTTAGGACACAAAACCAATCTCAGTAAATTTAAGAAGATTGAGAAGATGCATATGAAGCATCTTCTCAGATCACAGTTGCATGAAACTAAAAATCAATTAAAATAAAAACACCCCCAAACATTCAAATACATGGAAGCTAAATAGCATCTTATTAAAAAATGAATGTGTTACCAATGAGATCAAGGAAGAAATAAAAAACTTTCTGGAAACAAATGAAAATGAACACACAACAACCCAAAATCTATGGGACAAAGAAAAAGCAGTCCTAAGAAGGAAGTTCATAGCTCTATAGGCCTAAATCAAGAAACAAGAAAAACTTCTAATAAACTATCTAACTGCAACAAAAAGAATCAGAAAAAGAATAAGAAAAAAAGCCCAGAATAAGTAGAAGGAAGGAAATAATAAAGATCAGAGCAGAAATAAATGACATAAAGACTAAAACAACAATACAAAAGATAAATGAAACCAAGAGCTCATTCTTTGAAAAGAAAAACAGGATTGATGAACCCTTAGCCAGACTCATCAAGAAACAAAGAGAGAGGGTCCAAATAAATAGATTCAGAAACAAAAGAAGTTAAGTAACACCTGACACCACAGAAACACAAAGGATTGTAAGAAACTACTATGAACACCTATCTGCCAACAAGCTGAACAACTAGACAAAATGGACAAATTCCTAGAAAAATACAATCTTCCAAAATGGAATCATGAAGAATCAGACAACTTGAATAGGCCAATAACAACTAAGAAAATTGAAGCAGTAATCAAAAAAGTCCCAGCAAAAAAAGCCCTGGTCCAACAGATTCACAGGGAAGACTACCAAAATTCAAAGAATAACTAACATTCAATGCAATCCCTACTAAAAAACAACAGCACATTTCAAGATCTAGAACAAATACTTCAAAAATTAATATGGAACCAAAAAAAGAATAGCTGCAGCTATCTTGACAAAGAACAAAGTTGGAAAGAACACAATACCAGACAGCAAGTTATATTACAAAGCCACTGTAATCAAAACAGCTTGGTACTGGCATAGTAACAGGCATATATATCTATTGAACAGAACAGAGAACATAGAAACTGACCGAAGCCATTATGCTCAATTAATATTTGACAATGGAGGCAAGAGCATACAATGGAGTAAAGACAGTCTCTTCAATAAGATGTTCAGAAAATTGGACAGGTACATGCAAACACATGGAGCTAGACCAGCAACTTACACCAGACAGAAGATTAAGCTCAAAATGGATACAAGACTTAAATGTAAGTCATGAAACCATCAAAATTTTAGAAGAAAACATAGGAAGCAAAACATCAGATATCTCACAGAGCATAATTTTCACAAACACATCACCTACAGCAAGAGAAATAAAGGGAAAAATTAACAAATGGGACTACATCAAAATAAAAAGCTTCTGCACAGTGAAAGAAACCATCATCAAAATGGAAAGGGAACCCACTGCATGGGAGAACACATATGCCAATGATACATCTGAAAAGGGCTTAATTTCCAAAATATATATAGTACTTGTACAACTCAACAAAAGGAAGACAAACAACCCAATTAAAAAATGGGCAGAAGACCTGAATGACACTTCTCCAAAGAGGACATACAAATGGCCAAGAGACACTTGAAAAAATGCTCAATGTCACTAATCATCACAGAGATTTAAATTAAAAAGACAATCAGATACAACTTCACACCTGCCAGAATGGCTATTGTCAATAAATCAACAAACTACAAGTGCTGGTGAGGATGTGGAGAAAAAGGAAACCTAGTACCCTGTTGGTGGGAATTTAGACTGGTACAACCACTATGGAAAACAGTGTGGAGTTAAATCAAAAAATTAGAAATGGAAATTCCATTTAACCCAGGGATCCCAATTCTAAGAATATATCCTAAGAAGCCAGAAACACCCATCAGAAAGAATATATGCACCCCATTGTTCATAGCAGTAAAAAAAAAAAAAAAGGAAATCCTACCTCTTGTGACAGCATGGGTGGGCCTCAAGAGTATTATGCTATGTGCATTAATCCAGTCAGAGAAAGACAAGTACCCTATGATTTCACTTTTATGTGGAATGTAATGAACAAAATAAACTAACAAAATAAAGACATACTCGTAGACACAAAGAACAGACAGAGGGAAGGGGTTTGAGGTTGCTGGCTGAAATAGTTGAAGGTATTAAGCAAAGAAAAAAAAAAACTTCATAGACACAGACAACATTACAGTGATTACCAGAGGGGATGTGATGGGGTGAAGTAGAAGAGGTTAAAGAGGAGATAAATGGTGATGGAAGGAGACTTAACTTGGGGTGGTGAACATGCAATACAATATACAGATGATTAATTATAGAATTGTACACCTGAAATCTATGTAATTTTATTAACCAATGTCATACCAATAGGAATTCTTTTTTAATTAAATAAGATTTAAACTATTTTTTTATTTCAGGAAGATAGAAGCAAACAGTTGCTTTATCATATTCTCAATAACATAAAGCAATGACAGAATTAAGTTTAAACATACCATTTCGAGCTTATAGAGTAGATAGTTTAAATTTTTCTATAAAAATTCCTCAAAGTAGGTTTAAAAATAAAATATGACAAACTAAATCTCACATATAGATTACATATACATATGTCAAGAACCTACAATAAAGAAATAAATAGATTAAAAATGAAAAGTAGTTCAAATAGAATAAGCAAGTGAATGCATTAAAATAACATTTGCAATCCTATTAGCAGACAGAGACTTAAAATATCCACAAAGCAAAAAATCATAATTAATTATTTTATATTACATTATCTATAAAGAAGTTTTAAAAATCAAAATGTATATAATAGCCTTAATCAAAATGTTAACAATTGTTAAGCACAAAGAAATTGTTTCTAATACATTTTTAAGGTGATTTAAGCATATTTCAACTAAATTGCACAGGGTAATTTAATGTACATATAATTAGAATAATATGATGAAAAAGGTTAATTAGTTGACATACATCAAACATTTAAAAAATAAAACAGATGTGTTTTATTTAATCAGCCATGAAACACTAATAAAAATGAAATACAAACAAGGTTACAAAGTAAATTTCCAAAACATTCAAAGTAAGATATTTTATACTTCATGTATTATTATATATTAATAGATTAGAACATCTTTGCAGTTCCTCACATTTTCTTCTGTAGAATAAATATTCTCTAGTTCTTTCTTCCTAGGTCTTAACTGTAAGACCTCAAATCTTGCTAGTACACATTAGGAAGGTCTTAAAATTCTTTTGATGTAAAAATATTTTCCTTCTGGAAGATAGAGAGCAATCACCACTACCAAACCCTAATTTATCTGGGTGGAAATAATGATAGGAGATGAAGAACAAGCATCATTTTTTTGAGGCTCCTGCTTCAGGTAAAATTTTCAAAGTCTCAAGCAAGGGAAGCTCCTCTTCTCTAACAAGGAAGAGAGACGTGCAGGCCTGGGATGTGCCAGGGACTCAAACAAATACAGCATTCTGATGTTTCAGGTTCTCACTCTTTTACTATTATGGACATAACATTTTCATAGGTGACTTATCAAGGATGTGCATTCAGTTTCCATTGCAGCACTCTCTTACAATAAGATCCTGAGACTGATTTTGAGCAGTGTTTGCCCTGCAGCTGAAAGCTAAGAGTTTTCCAAAACCCTGTCATAGAGACCTCTGATTTTCTTAGTATGCTGTAAGTGGTAGTTTGTTAAAGGATTCCAAAGCAGGAAAGAAAACCCAGCCAGGATAGCATTTCTGTGCATCTAAAAAATAAGATTACAGATTTGTTTTGTTTCAAAATATATGCATCTAGCAAGAATAAATGACAGAGAGACTAAAACAATAAAAAAGGTCAATGAAACCAAGAGCTGTTTTTTTGAAAAGGTAAACAAGACTGATAAAAAATTAGCTAGACTCATCAAGAAACAAAGAGAAAGGGCCCTAACAAATATAATTAGAAATGAAAGAGGTGAGGTAACTGACACCACAGAAATACAAAGGATAGTAAGAAAATACTATGCAAACAACCCGAGCCTGGAAAAATGGACAAATTCCTAGAAAAATATAACCTTTCAAAACTGAATCAGGAAGAATCAGAAAACCTGAATAGGCCAGTAACAGCAAAGGAAATTGAAGCAATAATAAAAAACTACCCAGCAAAAAAAGCCCTGGTCTGGTGGCTTCACAGGGGAGTTTTACCAAACATTCAAAGAAGAACTAACACCTATCCTCTTAAAACTATTTCAAGAAATCCAAGAGAAAGGAGCACTCCCAAGCTCTTTTTACAAGACCAGGATTATCCTAATTCTTAAAGCAATTAAAGATACTATAGAGAAAGAGAATTACAGGCCAATATCCTTGGGCATAGATGCTAAAATCCTCAACAAAATATTAGCAAATCAAATCCAGCCATATATTTAAAAGATCATACATCATAAACAAGTGGAATTTATTCCAGGGATGCAAGGCTGGTTCACTATTCACAAATTAATAAATGTGATAAATCACATAAACAAATTGAAAGACGAAAACTACATGATCATATCAATAGAAGCAGAAAAAGCATTTGACAAAATACAACACCCATGTTGAATAAAAACTCTCAGCAACCTGGGAACAGAAGTATCATACCTCATCATAATAAAGGCCATATATGAAAAACCTAGAGCCAACATCATACTCAATGGGCAAAAACTAAAAGCATTTCCCTTAAAAACAGGAAAAAGACAGAGTTTCTACTTTCACCACTCTTATTCAACATTAACATATTACTGGAAATCCTAGCCATAGCAATCAGACAAGAAGAAATAATAAGGGGTCAATGGGATAAAAAGGAGGACATCTGTAATTCTTTCAACAATATTTTTTTTTAAAAAAAGACATCCCAATTGTAAATGAGGAATTAAAATAGTCATTATTTGCAGATGATATGATATTGCACATAAAAAACCATAAAGACTCCACCAAAAAACTGCTAGGTATAATGAATGAATTAAGCTAGGTAGCAGGATACAAAATTAACACCCAGATATTGATGGCATTTTTATATACCAATGATAATCTCTCAGAAAGAGAAACTAAAAGGCCAACGTCTTTTACCATTGCAACAAAAAATTTAAGATACTTAGAAATAAACCTAACCAAGGAGGTAAAAGACCTGTAGTCAGAAAACTACAAGATCTTTAAAAAGGATATAGAAAAAGATATAAACAAGTGGAAAAACATACTATGTCCATGGATTGACAGAATTAACATAATTAACATGGCCATACTACCCAAAGCAATCTACAGAATCAATGTAATTTCCATTAAAATACCAACAGCATATTTCACAGATTGAAAACAAATACTCCAAAAATTCATATGGAACCAAAAAAGACCCCTATTAGCCACAGTAATCTTGAGAAAGAACAAAATTGGAGGGATTACAATACCGGATGTCAAGTTATATTACAAAGCCACTGTAATCAAGACAGCCTTGTACTAGCACAAGAACAGGCATATAAATCAATGGAACAGTACAGAGAACCCAGAAATAAACACAGGCCATTATGCTCAATTAATATTTGACAATGCAGGCAAGAGCATACAATGAAGTAAAGACAGTCTCTATACTAAATGGTGTTGGGAAAATTGGACAGGTATATAGCAAAACTCAAGCTAGACCACCAACTTACACTATACACAAGATTAAACTCAAAATGGACAAAAGACTTAAATGTAAGTCATTAAACATCAAAATCCTAGAAGAAAACACAGAGAGAAAAATATCAGATATCTCACAGAGCAAAATTTTGTCAGAAACATCACTTAGTGCAAGAAAAACAAAGGAAAAATAAAGAAATGGAACTACATCAAACTGAACAACTTCTGCACAGCAAAAATAGCCAGCATCAAATTGAAAAGGGAACCTACTGTATGGGAGAACATATATGCCAATGATACATCTGATAAGGGTTTAATTTCCAAAATATATACAGTACTTGTACAACTCAACAAAAGAAAGACTAACAACCCAATTTAAAAATGGGCAGAGGACCTGAATAGACACTTCTCCAAAGAAGACATACAAATGGCCAAGAGACATATGAAAAAATGCTCAAAGTCAATAATCATCAGAGAGATGCAAATTAAAAGGAAAATGAGGTACTACGTCACACCTGCCAGAATGGCTAACATCAATAAAACAACAGTCAACAGGTGTTCACAAGGATGTGGAGAAAAAAGAACCCTAGTACCCTGCTCATGGGAATGCAGACTGGTACAACCACTATGGAAATCAGTGTGGAGTTTCCTCAAAAAATTAAAAATGAAACTTCCATTTAATCCAGTGATCCCACCTCTAGAAATATATCCTAAGAAGCCAGAAACACCAATCAGAAAGAATATATGCACCCTTATGTTCATAGCAGTGTTATTTACTGATCTTAATAGCTAAGATCTGGAAACAGCTCAAGTGTCCATCAGTAGAGGAGTGGATTAAAAAAAAAAAAATGGTACATTTACAAAATGGAATACTATGCAGCTATAAAAAAAGAAGGATGTCTTATGCTTTGAGACAGACTGCAGGGACTTGGAGAGTATGATGAGTGAAATGAGCTAGTTAGAGAAAGACAAGGATCATATGATCTCATTTATATGTGGAATCTAATGAACCAAATATACTGATGAACAAAGCAGATTCATAGACATTGAAACATGGGACAGACTGACATATTTCAGAAGGAAGGGATGGGGGCCAGAAGAGATTAACCAAAGAACTTATATGTATATATGCATAACCCATGGACAGACAATAATGGGAAAAGGCTGGGGAGGGGGCAGGATCTGGGTGGAGGGAGTCAAAGTGGAGGAAAAGGGATATTTGTAATACTTTCAATAATAAAGATTAAAAATAAATATAAATAAATAAATATAAAATAAATAAATAAATAAATAAATAAATAATAAATAATAAATAAATAAAAAGGCATCCTTTTTCACGGACCAGGTCTTCAAGTAAATGTTACCTAGATGTCAGCTGTGACCTTTCTAAACTGTGGTTCTTGATATCTTTATGAATGGCCTAAACTCTAATTCTACACGCTAAGGAAGTTCAAAGCCTGCTCAAGAGTTCTTCAAATTTCTAATGTGATCATATTCTCACAGTCATCTCTGCCCACGGTTAACTGCTTCCACTTTTTTTCATTAACATTGTTTATACATACCTGTGATGCTCTTTTTCAGATATCAAAAAAATGGGGTGTTGGAAGAAGAAGAAAAGCAAAAACTACTCACTAAAGTATTTCTGGATATTTGAGTTGTGGGGAGAGGAAATCACACTGCACACATTTCCTGAGTTGACATTTTAACAATATTATTATTACAATTCTTTTCTTTTTTTATATAAAAAATTTTAATGTTGACAAAATTGGAAGTGCCCCATTTTCCCACCCTTTTGTCCACCTCTACTCACACCAGGCTCGCCTTCTTTGGTCTTTGCCAAACTATTGTCTATGTGCATGGGGTCTGCCTATAGACCTCCTTTATCTTGTCCCTCCCACACCTCTCCACTTGGGCAATAGCCAGTCTGTTCCATGTATTTATGCTTCCTATTACATTTTGTTCATCAGTTTATTCTGTATTAGTGAGATCATATGGTATTTCTTTTTCTCTGACTGATTTACTTCACTTAGCATAATACTCTCCAGGTCCACCCATGCTGTCCCAAAGGGTAAGAGATTCTTCTTTTTTATGGCCATAAAATATTCTATTGGGTAAATATACCATAGCATTTTTTATATACTCATCTGCTGATGGGCATTTTGGCTGTTTCCAGATCTTGGCTGCATATATTCTTTCTGATTAGTGTTTTAGGATTCTTAGGATATATTCTGAGAAGTGGGATCACTGGGTCAAAAGGTAGTTTCATTTTTAATTTTTTGAGGAATTCCATACTGTTCTTCACAGGGCCTGCACCAGTTTGCACTCCTCTATTTCTTTTTTCAAAGCCCTGTAGTGTTCTGAGTACAGGTCTTTTATTTCCTTGGTTAAGTTTATTCCAAGGTATCTTTTTTTGTTGTTGCAAAGGTAAATAGATTGCTATTTTAGTTTACCTTTCTGAGAGTTCATTATTGGTGTATAAAAATGCCTTTTATTTCTGGATGTTGATTTTGTATCCTGAGACATTTCCAAATTCATTTATTAGAGCTAATAGGATTTTGGTGGAGTCTTTAGGGTTTTTTATATACAGAACAATATAATATCATCTGCAAATAATGACAATTTTAATTCTTCCTTTTCAATTTAGATGCTTTTTATTTCTCTTTCAGGTCTGATCACTGTGGCTAGAACTTCCAATACTATGTTGAATAAGAGTGATGAAAGCAGATATCCCTGCCTTGTTTCTCATTTGTGGGAAGCACTTTTAGTTTTTGCCCAATAGGTGTGATGTTGGCTGCACGTTTTTGTATATGGCCATTATTATGTTGACATATGATCCCTCTATTGCCACTATGCTGATACTTTTTATCATAAATATGGGCTGAATTTTATTGAATTCTTTTTCTGCACCTATGATATGATCATGTGATTTTTATTTTTCATTTTGTTTATATGATGTATCATATTTATTGATTTGTGGATATTGTACCAACCTTGCATCTCAGAATAAATCTCACTTGATCGATCATGGTATATGATGTTTTTAAGGTATTGTTGGATCCAACTTGCTAATATTTTGTATAAGATTTTAACAACTATGTTTATCAGGTATATTGGCCTGTAATTTTGTTTCTTTGTAATGTTATTTTTTTTAAAAAAAGTGTCTTTATTGATTTCAGAGAGAGGAAGGAAGGGAGGGGGAGAGAGAGATAGAAACATCAATGATGAGAGAGAGTCATTGATCAGCTGTCTCCCGCATGCCCCCACTGGGGATCAAGCCCACAACCTGGGCATGTTCCCTGACTGGGAATCGAACAGCGATCTCCTGGATCATAGCTTGATGCTCAACTGCTGAACCACTTCAGCTGGGCTGTTGTGTCTTTATCTGGTTTTGGTTATAGGATAATTTTTGCCTTGTAAAAAGAGCTTAGTAATCTTCCATCCTCTTGAATTTTTTTTTGAATAGTTTGAGCAGAATAGGTGTCAGTTCTTCTTTGAGTGATTGGTAAAATTAGCCTGTGAAAACATGTGTTCCAGAACATTTTTTTGCTGGAAGTTTTTTTTTATTTTTTTATTATTGCTTCAATTTCATTGGTTTTTATTGGTTTATTCAGGTGTTCTGCTTCTTCCTAATTCAGTTTTGAAAGATTGTAATTTTCTAGGAATTTGTCCATTTCTCCCAGTTGTCTATTTTGTTGGCATACAGTTGTTTATCATATTTTCTTACAATCATTTGTATTTCTGTGATGTCTGTTCTTATCTCCTCTCCACTTTTTTATTTCTGATTATGTTTATTTGGGTCCTTTCTCTTTGTTTCTTGTTGAATCTGGTTAAAGTTTCATCACTCTGGCTTATCCTTTCAAAGAACCAGCTTTTGGTTTCATCAATCTTTTGTATTTTTTTTAAGTTTCTATGTCATTTATTTTTGCTCTGATCTTTATTATTTCCTTCCTTCTACTTGCTGTGGACTTTTCCTTCTGTTCTTTTTCTAATTCCTTTAGGTGCAGGGCTAGGTTGTTTACCATAGATTTTTCTTGCTTCTTGATGTAGGCCTGTAATGCTATGAACTTCCCCTCTCAAGACTGCTTTCACTGTGTCCCATAGATATTTGTTGACTGTGTTCATTTTTGTTTGTTCCCAGGTAATTTTTTATTTCTTCCTTGATCTCAACTGTAATCCATTTATTGTTTAATAACATGCTATTTAGCCTCCATGTGTTTAAATATTTTTGAACTTTTTTGTTGTAGTTGATTTGTAAATTCATGCCCTTGTGGTCAGAGAAGATGCTTGATCTGATTTCTATATTCTTAAATTTAGTGAGACTTCTTTTGTGTCTTAATGGGGTCTATCTTTTGGAATGCTCCATGTGCATTTGAGAAGAATGTATATTCTGCTTCTTTGGGAAAAAATGATCCATAGATAGCAATTAAATCCATCTGGTCTAGTGTGTTGATTAAGGTCACTGTTTCCTTGTGGATCCTTTTCTGGAATACCTATCCATTAATGATAGTGGAGTGTTAAAATCCCCTACTATGACTATCAATTTCTCCCTTCAAGTCCACCAAAAATTTTTATATATATTTAGGTGCTCCTATATTGGGTGCATTTATGTTTACCAGGGTTATATCCTCTTATTGGATTGATCCTTTTATTATTATATAGTCACCTTCTTTGTCTCTTTTATGGCCTTTGTTTTAAAGTCTATGTTGTCAGATATAAGTATTGCTACCCCCTTTGTTATTTTCATGGGATATTTTTTCCATTCCTTCACTTTCAGCCTGCTTGTATCTTTTGTTCTGAAGTGAGTCTCTTATAGATAGTATATATATATGCCATGTTTTCTCATCCATTCAGCTACCCTATGTCTTTTGATTGGAGCATTTAATTCACTTACATTTAATGTTATTGTAGATAGGTACTTATTTATTGCTATTTTTTAATGCTATATTCCTCTCTATATATATTTCTTAATGCGTTCCCTTTAGCATTCTTGCAGTGCTGGCTGGGAATTAATGAACACCTTTAGTCTTCTTTTGTCTGGAAAGCTCTATATTTTGCCTTCAATTTTAAAAGATAGCCTTGCTGCATAGAGCAGTCTTGGTTGCACGTTCTTGCTTTTCATTACTTTCAACACTTCATGCCAATCCTTTCTAGCTGGAAGTGTTTCTGTTGAGAGATCAGCTGACAGCCTTATGGGAACGCGCTGGTAGGTAACTGACTATTTCTCCCTTTTGCCTTTTAACATTCTTTGTGTTTAATCTTGGCCATTTTAATTACAGTATGTCTTTGTGTGGGTGTCTTTGTGTTTATTTCTTTGGGACTCTCTGTGCTTTCTGAACTTGTGTGACATTTTTCTTCACTAAGCTAGGGAAGTTTTCTGTCATTATTTCTTCAAACAGGTTCATAATCTCTTGCTCACTCTCTTCCTTTTCTGATACCCCTATGATGGGAATATTGTAATGTTTAATGTTGTCCCAAAGTTCCCTTAAGCTATCCTCCTGCTTTTCAATTATTTTGTAATTTTTCCGTTTGCTTGCATGATATTTCTATTTTGGCTTCTAATTCACTGATTCAATTTTCTGCCTCATCCAGTCAACTGGCAATTCCTTCCAGTGTATTCTGTATTTCAGATATGGCATTCTTCTTCATTTCCACCTAATTATTTTTATGTTTTCTATATCCTTCTTCATGGTGTTGTTGCTCTCATTAAGTTTCTTGAGCATCCTTACAACCATTACTTTGAATTCTCTATCTGATAAATTGCTTGCCACCATTTCATTTAGGTCTTTTTCTGGAGTTTCCTCCTGTTCTTTCATTTGAGGCCTGCTTCTTTGTCTCACCATTTTGGCTGTCTTTTTTTGTTTGTTTCTATGTTTTAGATATGACTGCTATGGCTCCCAATCTCATTGGGGTGGCCTTCTATTGTAGGTGTCCTGTGGTTGCCAGTGGTGCAGTCTCCTTGATCTCCTTAGCTTGGTGCTCTAGGAATGTTTCTTATGTAGGTTGTTTAGTCCTTCCTTTTGTAATTGGGTCTTGATTTCTGCTCGTCCTTTCATTGTTGGGATACACCCTCACATTGGTTTACTATAAGGCTCAACCCTGACCATGGTGCGCAGTCTGCTGTGCAGGTACAGCCCTGTAGTGTCTTGATGGGCTCAGTGGTACAATCTTTAACCCTTCAGGCAGGATGTCTATAGAGGTAACCCTTTATCACCATGTATGAGATGCTGTGCAGTGGTTCCTCCCACAAAGCAGGGTTGTTCCAAGCAGGGTCCAGGGCCTACCAGGATCCACCTATTGGTGTGCCATTTGTTTGTTTAATTGGGTCAAGTTCTGGTGTGGTTGGAGGCCCACCACTCATTGTGTTTGTTCTGGGTCCTTTGGGATTCTTTTGGTGGGCTTCAAATGCAGGTAAGACATTGTATGTACTTATCCTTTGGCTGCCTGTGTGTAGTTACCACTCTGTTCACTGTTTCTGTCTGTCTGTTAGACCTGTATGTTCATGGAATTGACTAATCCATGTAAATGGGTTGACTTCTTTTAGCTTAGAGCTGGGGACAGATCTGTGGTTAGTCTGAAAGTCCCTGAGGTCTGCCTCCACCTGTCAGCTACTTTATCTCCTCTTTGAGGTTGCCTGTTCTTCCTCCAGTGCCTTCCAAAGGGAGTCTTTAAGGTAGACCCAAGCTAGCCAAGCTTGGGCTAGTGGATCCTCTGCTTAGAGATTACTCAGATGATCAATGAGGCAAAATTAGTCTCTGCTTCAAAGCCAAACTCCTTAGTCTCTACAAGAGACTCCAACTCTTCTTCACCCTAAGATGGCCTGCTGCAGGTTCAGGTTGCATACAGCTTTCAGTCTTCTTTGTAGGATCAGTTTCAGCTGCCTTGGGCTCAATGGGATTGATCAAAAGAGTCTCTGGTTTGGATTGTTGCCAGCCTAGCCTACAGGGGAAGGCTTAGGACTTCTTCCTCGTCTTAGACTATAACCTCTGAGGGTCTCACACTTGGACTGTTCTGCTCTGAGCTGCTCTCCCACCCCCCAGAGCTGTGCCCAGTGAGGATATCAGGGACTTCACAGAGTTGAACCAAATAGTCTCATGTTGGGGGTGGTGTTCTCAACCTGCAGAAGTGGGAGAAAGGCCCTACCTCTCCTTCTAGGGACTGGCTGGCTGAACTCACAGGGAGCTCAGATCAGCCTCCCCACAATGCAGTCACAAAGCCTAGCTCTTATTCATCTGTCCGCCCAATATAAGCTTTCCCAGGGATATAGTACAAAAATCCCAGCTCTGTGCAGAACCAGCACCCTTGCACCACTGGTCCAAGCAGGAGGAGTTAAAAAATCAGACCCAGATCTCTCCATACAGCTGGTCCCAGCAAAGTGGAGGCCAAGATTCTCAACTCTACTTGTGCTTTCAACTCTCTGCAATGTGGGCCAGAAATCCTTGATCTGCCCTTCTCCTCTGTGCTGTACCCCTAACCCCATAGGTGGAAGGAGGTGTTCCAATCTAGCATTTGAGGTGGGATAATTTCTCTTTTCCCCAGGCCAAACAGTTTAGTCACTAACTGGGGCTCTGAACAATGTCTTTCAAGAAAGTAAAGAGTCCTTCAAAGTCACTGTTGGGTGCAGTCCACAAGCCCCTTTTTTGAACATAAACTCCACAATGCAGCCTTTCCAGTAGTCAGAGCCTGAGACAAACTTCTCAGCCTGGGGCTGCTAACAACAAGAGTGGTCCTTCACTGGGAAGGTATAGTCCCAATCTTCCAGGTAGAAAGAATTCCCTTGGTTACTTCTACCAGATATTACACAGGCTCCTTTTCCAGTCTCTGCTGCTGTACATTTAGTTTACCTTCATGTGGTAAGACTCCACACTCCCAAGGGGAGGGAGCTTTGCAGCCAATGTCTCTTGGCCTCTCAGCTGAGTCCTATTCCAGGGGTGATCCCCTTCTCCTACAAATCTCTATGTTGTTTCTTCAGTGTTCCTTAGATATAATATGTCCAATCAGATACACTTCTCTTGTTTTTTCAGGTGTATTGTACAGTATTTTAGCTGTAAATCCAGCCCCTGACTGGGAACAAAAACACACAGCCTCCAGTTACTCTTCAGCTTTCTTGTGGTCTCTATTGTTAAAATTCTTGTTGGTCATTCTACCACTAGAGCTTTTCCCTATCACACTGACTTTTCTCTTTCTTCTGTCCCTCAATTCCTCCCACCCAGATTGCCTTGGAAACCAAAATAGATTTCTTCTAACTTTTATGGATAGTAATTCAGCTTCTTCCTAACTCCTACTCCCAAATTTTCCTACACAAACCTTTCAGGCCAGCATAAAAGGGCTGCTATCCTATTCACATCTCCTTCATTATCAGCTATACAGATTATAAATAATAATTTTTTCCCTTGTACCTTTCTGATTCTATAATTCATTGTTATCTCCTAGTAATCCCAGATTTGTAGCTCCTAAGTGCATACTACCAAGCTTTTTACAAATGTACATGAATAATCTTCTAAATTCAAGTTTTATTTATCCCAAGCCAAAAACTCTCCTCAAGTTCTGTCATACTTTATCACCTTTTGCAGTCTTGACACCCAGTTCCTTATTGTTCTCATTCCTAACAAGTTTGGCTCACATATATTTAGATATATTTTTCAATCTCTTTATCTCAGTTTCCCTCATTTGAAATGGTAATAATAATAGTTTTCTTCATAAGTTTATTACGAAGATTAACTAAATAATACACATAGAAGAGTGTCTACTTAGCACAAATAAGGGTTCAAGGTATGTTCATAATATTTATTTTTTTATGATTATCATATACTTGACCCAAGGTTCTCTTAATTGCCAGAAAGCATAAAGCAAAGTAGCTTAATACTACTTAATGTCAACTACATGCTGATTAGGGGTTATTTCGAAAACCCCACTGAGGATTGAAATAGCACTCCCTACAGAGTATTTCCTCTTATCTCATATCAGATTCTATTTCATACTTAATTTAATACTTCTCTAGTTACAGACTAGCAAAATAGACTGAATCCCATGTTTTCTATACACACACACACACAATGTGTGAAAAGAGAAGGCTATATTGACTCAGACAGAGATTTGGAAGAAGATTCATGTGACATATTTTCTGGCCATGCCTCAACACCATCCATATTTTAGAGCTTTCTCTTGGATATAAAGCCAGTCTGTGACAATGCTGATTCCATACATTCTAAAAAGCACATTCTCTCTCCCAGGGAATAGTGAAAGAATATATTGCCAATGGCCTGGTAGATCCTGACTGGGGAGTCACACTTCTCTTTTTCTTTGGCTCTCAAGGGTGACTGACACTCATCAGTCAAATGGATAAAACAAGCAAGATGTCTTAAAGAGCACTCATATTTAGAAATGTAAATGTGACAAATTTTCCCTGAAAAGCATTATTTTCTAAAAACGGGAAAATGTCTCAAGAAGCCTTGGCCCATTAAGTTTTATCTCACAACCTAAATTTTATAGGTTGAGCATAAATACATAATATAAATAGGTGAACTGGGCAAATGTTTTTGTCACCCATATGATGGAGAGATTCACAATATTTAAAGAAATTACAAATCAATGAGAAAAAAGAACAATCCATTTAAAAAAATAAAGAGATCTAGTTAAGAAAGACTTTTTAAATCGTAGCCTTTTGGTAAATGTATAAGTGTATCTTATTAAAGTTTTAATTTTCACTTCCCTTATGACTTATGAAGTTGAAAACATTTTTATAGGTTTATTAGCCATTGGATATGATTTTTTGTAAGGTGTGTTTAATTCTATTGCTCACTTTTTTTGTTGGATTCGTGTATTTTTTATTAGCTTATTGCAGTTTTTATGCATCTGGAAAACAAACCCTTTATATTTACATATATAGGCAAAGTAGGTCCCTTCTGGATTTTCTGAGATAGAATCCATTCCATGCCTCTCTCCTAGCTTCTGGAGGCTCCAGGTGCCCTTTGCCATTCTTTTACTTATAGGCACAACACTTCAATAACTGACTTCATCTTCACATTATTCCTTGTGTCACTGTGTCTTCACATAATGGTGTCCTCTGTGTCTCTGTATTTGTTTCTCTTTTTCTCTATCTCCCATAAAGACATTGTCAGGGACTCATGGCCCACCATAATTCAAGATGAACCCATCCTGAGTTCCTCAATTTACAGGTTCCAGGTGGCATGAATTTGAAGAAACATCAATTAACTCACTACACTCTTGTTGTGGGGAGCCGGCGGGACTCCCCCCGGGAGGACCCGCCGGGCGAGGTGCTGCCCAGGGAGAAAGACCCGGGAGGCCCGCTTGCCCTAGTGCCATCAAGAGAGAAATCTCTGAGGCATTGACCCGAGTGGTGGGCAGCGGTGCTAGCACTCGCCCTGCTCCCCCCGCTCCCCCTCCATCCGAGGGACAGGGAACGGTTTGCATTCAGTGTCCCAGCTATCAATTTGCAGAGACCCATGCAACGGTATCAGTGGAAAATGCTTCCCCAGGGAGATGTGGATGAGTTAGTGGCCCCAGGCACAGAGGAGCTGCCTGGGTGAGCTGCAGAGGTGCCCTCCTGCTCCCTGACCCAGTCCTTGAGGCACCAAAGCAACACTAAATTCTAGAAAGGCTAATTAGGAAGCTGGCCCCGGCCTGAAGGGTTAAAGGATAGTTAAGCCACATACCAAGCCAAGGACTCTATCCTCCCCAAAAGTTCCCATTAGAAGCCGAGATAAGGATACTTTCCAAGGCCTGAGCTCCTGCAGGAGGCAGGGTGTTTACTCTGAAAAGGCATTCGTAGGGCCTTGGAGGAATTACTTAGTATCGGGCTAAGGGAAGAAATGTGGGGCAGGGTGCTATTCAGCACAATCAACAGTGCCTGTATATATTGAGCGGAGAAAATAAACTCGGGGCTGGCAGCTGGCAACAGGAATGAGCTGCAGCCCTCCCGATCCCATCCTGTCTCTTGTCTTTCCTTTCCAATCCTCACCCCCTCAATCAGGTTCCCGTTCGACTGCCGGCAGGCTCCGGCAAGTGGCGCCCGAACAGGGACCTGAAAACCTGGGAACACGGTAGAGGACACCGCTCGGGGCCGCGCGGATAGCTATCGGGTAAGTGATAGCTGGAGGGAGCGGTCAGTATATCGGGAGTAAGAAATCATGGGCCAGGAGAACAGCAAGGTGCTGTTTGCACAGGTCTTGAAGGCAATGCTCCGTTCTAGGGGCGCTAAGGTTAGTACCACCCAGCTGCGTAATTTTTTGCAGTTTGTGGAGGAGGTGTGCCCTTGGTTTCCTGAAGAGGGCACTGTTAATCTAGAAACTTGGAATAAAGTGGGAGAGCGTATACAGGCTTTTTTCCAGGCACACGGCCCTCAGAAGGTGCCTGTAGAGGCTTTTTCACTCTGGACCTTGGTCCGAGATTGCCTTGATCCCCGGCATGAAGGGGTGCGCATGGAGCCACCCCCTGCAGAGGCACCAGTCGAGCCTGTGAAGGGTTCGCAACTGGGGGGCGAGGCTTCCGCGGTGGAGCTACTCAGTGTCCGGTCAGACAAATTAAGCCCCAAGGAGGAACAAGATTCAGATGAGGCTGCGGCAGCTTATGAAAAAGACAGGTATGGGGAATTGGTGTTCCTGTCGCAGGAAAGCACAAACAAGCGCAGTCTCCTGGCCCCTGACCTCACAGTTGAAGGGTTGCAAAAGCAGATGCAGACCATGATGAGCCAAGTACGAGCCTTGCGGGAGGTCATGAAGGAAACTCCACCTGAGAACCCACAGGGCGGGGGTCGTGCTGGCCCCGGGCCGCCCTTTGGGAAACCTATGGCGGCCGGCCCTCTGCTCATAGATTTAGTAGAAGACCCTCCAGGCTATCCTGGTGAGGAAGGGGGCATCCCAGCTGAGGGGAGTGGAGTGGGGGTAGGGACTCCCGTCGGGGTCCGGGTTCTCGATCCTCGGGAGAGGGCCATGATTGCCCTGGCCCAGAAGAGCCCAGGTCAGGCTCGGGACCCTGGCTGGGGAAAGGTGCGCACTGACGCCACCCCAATGTCCCCCTTTCAGATGGCACTTAGCCAGGCTCGGCTAAGAGGGGAAGACCTGGAAGGGTTTGATTCTGAGTCAACGATGTGTTGTCCGGTGTTTGAACAGCCTGGCCAGGGTAATAATCCCCCCCAGAGATTTTATAGCCCTATGGATTTCAAGAAATTAAAAGAGCTTAAAATGGCGTGTGCACAATATGGGCCTACGGCTCCGTATACGGAGGCCATTTTAGAGGCGTTGGACACGGAATACAACATGTGCCCCAACGATTGGAAACAGCCAGCTCGAGCTTGCCTGTCTGGAGGGGATTACTTACTGTGGAAATCTGAGTATACAGATCAATGTGAGAAAGTCCATCGATTGAATATGAGGAATAACATACCCTCTGACCTTCAGGGTCTGCTGGGGGAAGGGCCGTATGCGGACACCCCGGCTCAGTTACAATTTGGGGTAGGGACCTATGCCCAGGTCTCTGCCGCGGCCAGGAAGGCCTGGAAGAAATTACCTACTACTAAAAATGTAACTATGGATCTGACCAAGATCAGACAGGGCCCAGATGAGCTCTACCAGTTTGTCTCCCGGCTCCTTGATGCCGCAGGGAAACTGATAGGGGACGGGGAGGCTGGGGTAATCATTGTGAGGCAATTAGCTTTTGAAAATGCTAATACTGCATGCCAGGCAGCCCTGCGACCCTATCGCCACAAGGGGTCCCTCAATGATTACATTAGGCTTTGCCAAGATATTGGGCCCTCCTACACGACGGGAGTCACCCTCGCTGCTGCCCTCCGGGGACAAACAATGCAGCAATTTCTACAGCAACAGGGAAAGGGGCGCGGCAAGGGACGGCGAGTCCCTGGGCCCCCGGCAGTTGTTTTTCCTGTGGCCAATTGGGCCATTTCACCAGAAATTGCCCGCAAAGGCCTCCTTCTGCCGCTCCAGGGGCTCCTGCGGGGCCTCCCCGTGGGGCGCCTCCAGGGCTCTGCCCGAGATGTAAAAAGGGGAATCACTGGGCCCGTGATTGTAGGTCCAAGCTTGATCTGCAAGGGCGGCCTCTTAGCTTTCCCTCTCAGTCGGGAAACTGGCAGAGGGGCCGGCCCCAGGCCCCGCAAACATATGGGGCTCTACAGGGGGAAACCTGGGGGAAGCCCCCCGAAAACAATCCATTTGTGACCTCTTCCGAGCCACCCCAGGGAGCGCCGGACTGGACCTCAGTTCCGCCGCCTACACAGTACTGACCCCGGCCATGGGAATACAGGCTCTGCCTACTGGGGTCTACGGCCCCCCGCCCGCAGGAACTATGGGACTCCTCTTAGGACGTAGCAGTAGTACCCTGAGAGGATTGTTAGTGGCCCCTGGAGTCATAGATCAGGATTATACCGGAGAGGTGAAGGTTATGGCTCATGCTCCTCACAATGTGGTGACAGTAGATAAAAGTCAGAGAATTGCCCAGCTTATTTTGTTGCCGCTGGTAGAACAGGGAAAAGTCAGGACGAATAAGGCTCGCGGGTCCCAGGGTTTCGGATCTTCTGATGCTTACTGGGTACAGCCCATTAAGAAAGATCGGCCGGAGATGACACTTTGGATCAATGAGAAGGCTTTTAGGGGTATACTAGATACTGGGGCGGATGTCTCAGTTATTTCCTTGAAACATTGGCCTGCCAACTGGCCTATTCAACCAGCAATGACCGACCTGCAAGGTATCGGTCAAAGTCGGACTCCGAAGATTAGCTCGGCGGTCTTAAGCTGGCGAGATGATGAGGGACATCAAGGAGAGTTTCAGCCCTATGTCTTATCTGACTTGCCTGTGAATCTGTGGGGGAGGGATGTCATGGAGCACATGGGGGTGTATATACACAGCTCGAGTCCGGCAGTTACGCAGCAGCTACTCGACCAGGGGCTCCTCCCCGCTCAAGGATTAGGAAGAGAAGGGCAGGGCATTACTGAACCCTTACAATCCCTGCCCCGACCAGGCCGCGCTGGCCTGGGGTATTTTTAGGAGGGGCCTTTGACTCTCCTGCTACCCATGCCGATAAAATTACCTGGAAGTCAGATCTTCCTGTATGGGTAGATCAATGGCCCCTGACTACTGAAAAAACAAAGGCTGCCCAGGAGCTGGTGCAGGAGCAGCTCCAACAGGGCCACATTGAGCCGTCTAATTCTCCCTGGAATTCACCTATATTTGTGATCAAGAAGAAGTCAGGGAAATGGAAATTACTCCAGGATCTTAGGAAGGTGAATGAGACCATGGAGCTCATGGGGGCCCTCCAGCCAGGCTTGCCTTCACCTGCGGCCATACCCCGTGATACATATAAGATTATTATTGACCTGAAAGACTGTTTTTATACTATTCCCCTTGATCCCCGGGACTGTCCACGGTTTGCCTTTAGCGTACCATCAGTAAATTTTCAGGAGCCTATGCAGCGATATCACTGGAAAGTGCTGCCTCAGGGAATGGCCAATAGCCCGACCCTGTGTCAAAAATTTGTGGCAACGGCCCTAGCTCGGGTAAGGCGTGAGTACCCAGCAGTGTACGTCTGTCACTACATGGATGACATCCTCATTGCCACTCACCATGAGGGACTGCTCCTCCGGGCATTTGCGAAAATGGAATCTGACTTGCAAAAACAAGGCCTGGTCATAGCCCCAGAAAAGGTCCAGAGGCAGCCCCCGTTTTCTTATCTTGGTTTTCATCTAGAGCCTGACCGATTTTTCTGTCAGAAAGTTCACCTTCGGCTAGACAAGCTCCAGACCTTGAATGATTTTCAAAAGTTGCTGGGGGATATCAACTGGATTAGACCTTATCTGGGGTTGACTACAGGGGAGCTCAAACCATTGTTTGACATTCTCAAGGGGGATGCAGATCCTGCATCCGCTAGACAGCTGACCCCGGAGGGACGTGAAGCCCTTGGGAGGGTGGAGCAAGCTATCCGCAGGCAGCAGGCAACATTTTGTGACTATAGTAGACCTTGGCAGGCCTGCGTTTTGGCCACGGGCCATTCCCCTACTGCTGTCTTATGGCAAGACCGGCCACTACGGTGGGTGCACCTCCCTGCTTCCCCTGCCCGGGTCCTTGCTCCTTATTATGAACTTGTTGCTGTCCTTATTCAACAGGCTCGGGAAGAGTCCCGCCGCTACTTTGGCAGGGACCCTGCAAGCATTCTGGTGCCATATACACGAGAACAGGTCACCTGGTTATTCCAAACTTGTGATCCCTGGGGAATAGCCTTGGCTGGCTTTCCTGGGAACATTGATAATCATTATCCCCAAGACAAGCTTCTGCAATTCTTTCTGAAACATTCGGTTATCTTTCCAAGGATGGTATCTGCTACTCCACTGCCCGGGGCCGCTACTGTATTTACTGATGGGTCATCCACTGGCCTTGCGGCCTATGTCTATCAGGGCCAGGCTACCCGATGGGAGACCCCATATTCTTCCGCCCAAGAGGTGGAGTTGGCGGCCGTCCACCGGGTACTTTCAGATTTTGCTAATGAACCTTTGAATATTTTTTCCGACAGTCAATATGTGGTTCGGAGCCTCTCGGTCATCGAGACTGTCCCTTTTATTGGCACGATCAATTCTACTGTCCAGCAACTTTTTATGGCCATTCAAACGGCCATCCAAAATAGAGATCATCATTGCTACTTCGGACATATTAGAGCTCACACTAATCTGCCCGGACCCTTATCTCAGGGGAATCATCAGGCAGACCTAGCCACCAGAGCATACTTAATCGGAGTGCCTGCCGCACGGGCCTCACACGCCCTCCACCATCAGAATGCTCAGACGCTCCGATTACAATTTCAAATCCCCCGAGAAACCGCAAGGCAGATCGTAAAAGAATGTCACACATGTCCTACTTTAACCAGCGTGCCTAGCTATGGAGTCAATCCTCGAGGGCTCCTTCCTAACCATCTCTGGCAGATGGACATTACTCATATCCCTAGTTTTGGAAAACAACGATATGTTCACGTTACTATTGACACCTACTCAGGGTTTCTTGTTGCCTCTGCCCTCACAGGGGAGTCCAGTTCTCACGTCATTGCCCATTGCTTGCGCAGCATGTCTGTCCTAGGACAGCCCCGGGTTATTAAAACAGATAATGGACCGGGCTACACAGGCAAAAAGTTTCAAGCCTTTTGTATGCAATTGGGCATTCAGAGTAAGACAGGCATTCCTTATAACCCTCAAGGACAGGGTATTGTTGAACGAGCCCATGGCACGCTAAAAAATCAATTGCAAAAAATTAAAAAGGGGGAGCTGTACCCCTTAATCCCGCAAAATCAACTTAACCATGCTTTATTTATTCTTAATTTCTTAATTTTGGACGAGAAAGGTCGTTCTGCTGCGCAAAGGTTTTGGCAGCAGGCTGTTCCCCAAGATAAAGCCATGGTCAGGTGGAAGGACCCCCTTGAGGGTACGTGGCACGGGCCAGATCCGGTACTAATCTGGGGAAGAGGGCATGTTTGTGTTTTCCCGCAGGATGCCGAGACGCCGAGGTGGCTCCCGGAGAGGCTGGTACGACACGCGGCCCAAGACGCTAGAGGAACGGATGCAGGAGCTAACAATGAACCCTGAGCGTCAGTCGCGAAGAGCCCGGCGAAGAGCCTGGCGGGCACAACAACGCGCAGAGCAACTCATCAGAGGGCAAGGCATGACTGTCACGCCCGAAACTCTATTCCTGGCAATGCTGGCTCTGCTTGCCGCGGCCCCTGGGGCTAGAGCAGAAACTCACTGGGCCTACCTGCCTAACCCACCTCTGCTGCAGCCAGTGACGTGGCAGCATGGAGAGGTACCTGTGTACACCAACGACACATGGACCATGGGGGGCCATTCCAGCAGGCACCTGCGAGCAGCGCGCGCTCCGGACTTTTCTTATTCAGGACACGCTAGTGACCAGCCTATTTGTTTCTCACGAACTGACCAGGTAGCCGGTTGTTTTTTGCTTAAAACTACTAAAATCAAGTCGCTCCTGCCAACTACGACAGGGGTTTTTTATGTCAACGGGACGGCGAGGACCTGGGTTCAATCAGCTCTGGACTGGACGCGGTGGTACGTGGACATCTGGTACCCTACTGGGAATGCTGCAGGCCATCCTTCTGGAGCCCCCCCTGGGGAGATCTCCATATGTGAGGCTGACGTTGTCAACCGCACCCAGCAGCCGCATTGGTTGAGCTGCCGGGGGAAAAATAGTATATTGATTAATGTGACAAGGGGATACCCGCTACAGGACTGGTCAGCTAAGGGCCCAAAATGGAAGGCGCTGGCCGAGTCCTTTTGGTCCGTACAGAAAGGGCCAATGCAATCTCAGCTATGGAGACTTACGGCAGCAATGGGAGGGGACATCATGGTGAATGAGGAACGGGGCAATGCAGCTGTACAAAAGGGCACCACACAATTCTACCGAAAGGTGCAGGCCTGCGTTCCCGAGCCTTATGCTCTTCTTGTGGGGTCACTTAATATTTCACGGAGTGGATCCTGGTGGACTATTGCATGCCATAACTGTACCCTTAGCACTTGTGTATATAACATATCTCAGGATGAGCAACTCCTAATTCTGTATCAGCCCTCATTTGTAATGATCCCTGTCAAAGTCTCAGGGGAATGGTACAATGACCGAGGCTTGCAAGTAATCCGGCAGGTCACTGAGATGATGCTAAGAGGAAAGAGATTTATTGGGCTGCTTATCGCTGGCATAGCTACCCTTATTTCAGTGATAGCAGCCAGCGTCACTGCGGCCGGATCCCTCTCCCAAAGTATTCAAACTGCTCACCATGTCAATCAGCTCAGCGCTAATATCACCCAAGCGCTGGGAACACAAGAGGCCATTGACTTAAAAGTAGAAGAAAGGTTGAATGCCTTATACGACACTGTGTCGATCTTGGGAAGAGAGGTACAGAGTTTGAAGCTGCGGTTAGATCTTGACTGCCATGCAGATTATAAGCACATATGTGTTACCCGCAAGAAGTACAATGAGTCCACCCACCCCTGGGATCGAGTGCAGAGACACCTGGAGGGGATATGGCATGATGGAAATGTCTCCTTAGACTTAATGCAGCTACATCAGGAGATTCTCGCTCTGATAGAAGCCCCGAAAATAGATACCTCCACAGCGGAGTTGGCTCAGTCTTGGGTGGAAGGGTTGAGGAAAGAATTTCCCTCAGCCAGTGACTGGAGACATGGTATAATAGGAATGGCTGGTCTGGCTGCCATCGTCCTGTTAGGTTTTCTGCTTACCCCATGCATTCTTAGAGCATTGCTGAAAGATGTACAAAATCTTAGAGTAGGACTCCACGCCTTGCAACTACGCACCCGTCCTGCCCCGCTTGAGCCTAGACCTTATATTTAAAAAATAAAAAAGGGGGAGATGTGGGGAGCCGGCGGGACTCCCCCCGGGAGGACCCGCCGGGCGAGGTGCTGCCCAGGGAGAAAGACCCGGGAGGCCCGCTTGCCCTAGTGCCATCAAGAGAGAAATCTCTGAGGCATTGACCCGAGTGGTGGGCAGCGGTGCTAGCACTCGCCCTGCTCCCCCCGCTCCCCCTCCATCCGAGGGACAGGGAACGGTTTGCATTCAGTGTCCCAGCTATCAATTTGCAGAGACCCATGCAACGGTATCAGTGGAAAATGCTTCCCCAGGGAGATGTGGATGAGTTAGTGGCCCCAGGCACAGAGGAGCTGCCTGGGTGAGCTGCAGAGGTGCCCTCCTGCTCCCTGACCCAGTCCTTGAGGCACCAAAGCAACACTAAATTCTAGAAAGGCTAATTAGGAAGCTGGCCCCGGCCTGAAGGGTTAAAGGATAGTTAAGCCACATACCAAGCCAAGGACTCTATCCTCCCCAAAAGTTCCCATTAGAAGCCGAGATAAGGATACTTTCCAAGGCCTGAGCTCCTGCAGGAGGCAGGGTGTTTACTCTGAAAAGGCATTCGTAGGGCCTTGGAGGAATTACTTAGTATCGGGCTAAGGGAAGAAATGTGGGGCAGGGTGCTATTCAGCACAATCAACAGTGCCTGTATATATTGAGCGGAGAAAATAAACTCGGGGCTGGCAGCTGGCAACAGGAATGAGCTGCAGCCCTCCCGATCCCATCCTGTCTCTTGTCTTTCCTTTCCAATCCTCACCCCCTCAATCAGGTTCCCGTTCGACTGCCGGCAGGCTCCGGCATCTTGTAACTTTATTTTTTCCATCATGTTTTGTGGTTTTTACATTCCTCTAAAGAACTCTTTTCCTCCCCACATCAACCCCCACATCATGAAGATATTCATTGTCCTGTTATTTTCTATAGAAGCTGCACATTTAGATATACTATCTATCCATCAAGAGTATGAGAGGGAGGAAGGGAGAGGGAGAGAAAGAAACATTGAGGTGAGAGAGATACATTGATCAGTTGCCTCCAGTACATGCCCTGACTGGGGACTGAACCCACAACCTTCTGGTGCACAGGATGACTCTCCAACCAACTGAGTCACACCAGCCAGGGCTGTACCACAAATTTTAACCCACTCATCTGTTGATGGGCACTTGGGTTGCTTCCATATCTTGGCTATTTTAAAGCTACAATGAACATAGAGATGCATATATTTCTTCAAATTAGTATTTGGGTTTCTTTGGATATATACCCAAAAGAGGAAAAATGGGTCACAAGGCAGTTCCATACTGTTTTCCATTGTGGCTGCACTAATATGTATTCCCACCAAGAGTGCCCAGGGTTTCTTTGACTCATATCCTGACTAACACTTTTTGCTTGTTGATTTATTGATTATAGTCATTTTGACAGGTATAAAGTGATATCTCATTGTGGATTTAATTTGCATTTATCTGATGATTAGTGACATTGAACATGATGACATACATCTACTGCCCATCTTTATATCTTCTTTGTCTTCTGCTCATTTTTAATTGGATTTTGGGGGCTCTTTTGGTGTTAAATTGTATGAGTTCTTAATAAATTTTTTTAAATGTGTTTTTATTTAATTCAGAGAGAGGAAAGGAAAGGGAGAGAGAGATAGAAACATCAAGGATGAGAGCAAGTCATTGATCGGCTGCCTCCTGCACATCCCCTACTTGGGATCAAACCCACAACTCGGGCATGTGCCCTGACGAGGAATCAAACCATGACCTCCAGGTTCATGGATTGACACTCAAACACTAAGCACACCAGCTGAGCAGTTCTTTATAAGTTTTAGATATTAATCCTATATTGGATGGATCATTGGGAAATGAATTATCTTCTCCATTACGTAGGTTGTCTTTTCATTTTGTTTATAATTTCCTCGCTTTGCAAAAGCTTTTTAGTTTGATGTAGTCCCATTTGTTTCTTTTTCTTTTTTCCCCTTGCTCAAGGAGATATATCAGAAAAAATATATTGCTAAGAGAAATGTCAGAGATTTTACTGCCTGTTTTCTTCTAGGAATTTTATGGTTTCAAGTGTTACATTTAAGTCTTTAATACATTCTGAGTTTATTCTTGTGTATGGTGTAAGAAGGTGATCTAGTTATTTTTTTGCATGCATCTGTTTAATTTTTCCCAGCACCGTTTATTGACTAGACTGTTTTTATCCCATTGTATGGTCTTGCCTCATTTGTCATAGATTAATTGACCATATAGGTTTGAGTTTATTTGTGGGCTCTCTATTCTGTTCCATTGATCTGCATGTCTATTTTATGCCAGTATAATGTTGTTTTTATTACTATGGTCTTGTAATATAGTTTGATAACAGGTAGCATGATACCTCCAACTTTGTTCTTCTTTCTCAAGATTGCTGTGGCTCTTTGTATTTTTTGTGTTGGCTTTGCTATTGCTTTTTTTTTGGGGGGGGGTTAGTTCCATATAAATTTTTGGATTATTTGTTCTAGTTCTGTGAAAAACACCTTTGGCATTTTTATAAGAATTACACTGAATTTGTTGATTGCTTTGGATAGCATGGGCATTTTAATGATGTTAATTCTTTCTACCCACAAGCACAGAACATTCTTCCACTTATTTGTATCTTCTTCAATTTTTTTTTTCAGTGTCTTATATTTTCCAAGTACAGATCTTTTAACTTTCTTGGTTAAATTTTTTATAGAGTTTATTTATTTATTTATTTATTTATTTATTTATTTATTTATTATTTTAAATATATCTTTATTGATTTCAGAGAGAGGAAGGGAGAGGTAGAGAGAGAGTTGGAACATCAATGATGAGAGAGCCATCATTGATCGACTGCCTCCTGCACATCCCCAACTGGGAATTGAGCCTGCAACCCAGGCATGTGCCCTGACTGGGAATCAAACCATGATCTCCTGGATCCTAGGTTGATGCTCAACTGCTGAGCCATGCCCAGCAGGGCTAGTTAGTTTATTTTTTAATGCAACTTTAAATGGGATATTTTTAACTCCCCTTTCTGACAGTTTATTATTGGTGTATAAAAATGCTAATGAGTTTTGAATATTAATTTTGTATTCTTTCTGCTACTTTACTGAATTTATTTATCAGTTCTAGTATATTTTTGGTGGAATACTTAGGGTTCTCTGTATCGTATATGTCATCTGAAAATAATGACACTTTTTTCCCCAATTTGGATGCCTTATATTTCTTCTTCTTGTTTGATCAGGTGGCTAGTGAAAGTAGACATCCCCTTCTTATTTCTCATCTTAAGAAAAATGTTTTTATTTTTCCCCATGAAGTACGATGATAGCTGTGGGTTTGTCATATATGGTGTTTATTATATTGAGGTATGTTCTGTCCACCTGAACCTCTCTCCACCTTATCTCATTGTCTATCTCTGATGAAGAGAGGTGGGGCTGCTTGGTTCATGCCAGCACCTGACCTGATTAAGTGAGCCAGAAAAACACTTCAAAGGAAATGCCTTCCCTGTCCTGATCTCTTACTATATGCTAGGCATGGCCCCAATGCCACTTTTGGGGAGCAAAGTTTGACTGGTACAAAGGTCCACCCAGTGATCACAGACAGCAATTTGGACAGAAGGGGCTATTAGAGTAGCGGGTGTTTCTCCCCGATGTAGCAAGAGATTCAGAAGCCTAAGAAGACAGGACAATGAAGACATTATAAGAAAAGACATTCTCAATGGAGGAAGAAGAACTAAAAACATAATGTCTAAAGGACCATGGACCTGAGTCAGTCTGGGATTGGCATACAACATCTAATGGAACTTTCACAGCAACCTTGTAACTGAGGCATCATTAGTTTTATTTTACATTTGACAGATCTGTAATGTCAGCATAGTTCATAGTACTTCCATGCTTTGTTTTGTTAGGCCTTGCCCTCCCTTGGGCTTCAGGCCTGATATAGACATCTGCATTTGGAAATCCTATGTAAATAGCAAATGTAATATATCATAATATATAAAAACTGAGTGTGTCATCTCCCCTAAGTCTGCTTATTTTCTAGTCATACTAGAGCCTTCCTTCTTCTTCCATGACACATATAATCAGACACCAAGTTCTGTGACTTAATCCTTTAACATACTTTTGGAAGCTATATTCTGTTCAAGTGCAGCTTTCACTGACTTGTTAAGAGTCTCATTTTTGCTTATCTGCTTGTTTCAGCAGCTTCCTAGTTATTGTTCCAGATTTGAGTATTTCCTTCACATAACTACCAGATTTATCCATTTAAAACATAAGTGAGAACAAATAAGGATCCCTCTTAAAACATCTCTGTTTTCCCCTGGGCCACTCAAGCTCATTATTTACAGTTCAGCAGAGGGCCTATTCCTTCAGGAACCCCCCTCAACCCCACATCTGTTACTCATTCCTTTTATGTATTTCTGTATTATTCAGGACATATTGCTATTATAGCCAGAATGAGTCCTGAATAAAAATATTGAAGTAAAAGTGATAGGGATAATTATCCTGAATATTTAGAAGAATGTGAGATGTCTAAAAATTATTTAATGTAGGAAACAAGTAAAATAAAATAAAACAGGCTGAATTAGAAAGATAAAAGGCTGAAATTTAATTTTAAAATTAAAAGAGCACTGGCTGAGAAGAAGAAAGACTTCTGGAAAATAAAAAAGAACATAGGATGAAAATGATGATTTGAAGCAATAGAGAAATAAATTAACACTGAAAACAAAACAAAACAAAAAGACAGTATTTGAGGATAAACTGATGTTCCCTTGGGCTACAGAAGAAAAGAGAGAGGATTATGAGATGGGTATAGTTTTTTCTGTCCATTATGTATAATATATGACTAGTAATAATTTATTTTAAAACTAGAAAAATAAAAAAAATGTATTAATTAAATATATACATAACAAGAAAATATTTCCTGAGCTGAATAAATAGCTACATATGTATATTTTAAATGGTCTTTTTAAAAATATATATATATATTTATTGATTTCAGAGAGAGGAAGGGACGAGAGGTAGAAAGAGATAGAACATCAATGATGAGCAGGTCATTGATTGGCCTCCTCCTGTACACCACCGACTGGGGTTCAAGCCCACAACCTGGGCACTTGACATGACTGGGATTTGAACTTCAATCTCCTGGATCCTAGGTCATTGCTCAACTGCTGAGCCACCCCTGGCCAGGCTAAATGGTTTTCTTGTATTAAAAGGCAAAGCTAATATAAAGAGACTTGCATCTGGACAAACATTGGTAAAAATGCTGCGATCACAAAGAAAAAAATATATATGTTTACACACACACACACACACACACACACACACACATCAAGCTCTTTGTAAACTTATTTGCAACTGTTAATACCAGAACATATCAAAATAATGATTATGACATATTAGAAAAAATGTTGTGTCCTAAAATTGCATAATATTTAATCCAAACCTTGTTATGTTTGAAGGCAATGAGATAACACAAGATTAGCAGTTTTAGGAAGTATAAAATAAATATACCTACAATAAAACAAACAGTAATATTGTTAGTTACAATCTCAATATAATTGAGAAGAAAGTTAATATTAAGAATTCAAACTGTATGAGTCACATATGAATAATATGACAAAATTAGCATTGAAATATGTTAAACATATAAACAAGTTTAAATATTTATTTTAAATATATTTACAAATTAGATACAAATTAAAAATTAAATACCAATTGATTTTTGATAAGTGAATATCATGTGATGGAAACAATACTAGAAACAATAGTATTTATTTTCTAAAATTCCAAATTTATTTTTTTTACTTTCTTTTTTTTATCCCCACCCACTCCCCCCTCCACACCTTCCCACTGAGATCCCTTAGTCTCTTCCATGTTTGTATGTCTCTGGAACCATTTTGTTCACCAGTTTATTTTGTTTATTATATTCCACATATAAGTGTGATCATGTGGTACTTGTCTTTCTCTGACTGGCTTATTTCACTTAGCATAATACTTCCTAGTTCCCTCCATGCTGTCCCAAAGGATAAAAGATTCTTCTTTTTTACAACTGCATAGGATTTCATGATGTGAATGTCCCACAGCTTTTTTATCCACTCATCTACTGATAGGAACTTGGGCTGTTTCCAGATCTTAGCTATTGTAAATTGCACTGCTATGAACATAGGGTTGCATAAGTTCTTTGTGACTGGTGTTTCAGGTTTCTCAGGATATATTCCTAGAAGAGGGATCACTGGGTCAAATGGCAGGTCAATTTTTAATCTTTTGATGAAACTCTGTACTGCTTTCCATAGTGACTGTACCAGTAGCATTCCCACCAGCAATGTACTAGGGCGCCCTTTTCTCCACATCCTCACCAGCACTTGTAGTTTCTTGATTTGTGGATGGTAGCCATTATGGCAGGTGTAAAGTGATACCTCATTGTGGTGTTAATTTGCATCTCTGATGATTAGTGACTTTGAGCTCTTGTTCATCTGTCTCATAGCTATCTGTATGTCCTCTTTGGAGAAGTGTCTATTTAGGTTCTTTGCCCATTTTTTTTTTTTTTTTTTGGATTTTTTTGTCTTCCTTTTGTTAAGTTGTATGAGGTCTTTATATATTTTGGATATTAACACTTTATCAGAAGTATTGTTGGCAAATATGTTCTCCCATACAGTGGGCTCCCTTTTTGTTTTGTTGGTGATTTCTTTTGCTGTGCAGAAGCTTTTTATTTTGATGTACTTTCATTTGTTTATATTCTCCTTAGTTTCTCCTGCCCTAGGAGATGGATCAGCAAACATATTGCTATGAGAGATGTCTGAGATTTTGCTGCCTATGTTTTCCTCTAGGATTTTTATGGTTTCATGTCTTACATTTAAGTCTTTTATCCATTTTGAATTTACTTTTGTGTATGGTGTAAGTTGGTGGTCTAGTTTCATTTTTTTGCATGTACCTGTCCAATTTTCCCAACACCATTTACTGAAGGGACCGTTTTCACTCCATTGTATGTTCTTGCCTGCTATGACAAATATTAATTTGCCATAAAGGCATGGATCAGTTTCTGGGTTTTCTGTTCTCTTCCACTGATCTATATGTCTGTTCTTGTGCCAGTACCAGGCTGGTTTGATTACAGTGGCTTTGTAGTATAACTTGATATCTAGTATTGTGATACCTCCAACTTTGTACTTCTTTCTCAAGATTCTGTGGCTATTCAGGGTGTTTTCTGGTTCCATATAAATTTTTGAAGTGTTTGTTCTAGATTTGTGAAATATGCTATTGGTATTTTAATAAGAATTGTAGTGAATTTCTAGATTGCTTTGGGTAGTATGGACTGTGTTAACGATGTTAATTCTTCCAAACCATGAACATGGTATATTTTTCCATTTGTTTATATCTTCCTTTATTTCTTTTTTCAGTGTCCTGTAGTTTTCCAAGTACAGCTCTTTTACATCCTTGGTTAAGTTTATTCTTATGTATCTTATTTTTTTAGTTGCAATGGTAAATGGGATATTTTTTTAGTTTCTCTTTCTGAGAGTTCATTATTGGTGTATAAAAATGCCATTGATTTCCTTATGTTAATTTTGTATTCTGCTACCTTGCTGAATTTATTTATTAAATATAGTAGTTTTTTGGTGGAGTATTTAGGATTCTCTATGTACAATATCATGTCATCTGCAAATAATGAGTTTTGTTTCCTCCTTTACAATTTGGATGCCTTTAATGTTATCTTCTTGTCTGATCACTGTGGCTAGGACTTCCAGTACTATGTTGAATAAGAGTGGTGAAAGTGGACACACTTGTCTTGTTCCTGTTCTTAGGGGAAGTGGTTTTAGTTTTTGTACATTGAGTATGATGTTGGCTGTAGGTTTGTCATATATGGCCTTTATTATATTCAGGTATGATCCCTCTATTCCCACTTTGCTGAGAGTTTTTATCAAAAATGGATGTTGAATTTTATCAAATGATTTTTCTACATCTATTGATATGATCATATGATTTTTGTCCTTCAATTTGTTTCTGTGATGCATCATGTTTATTGAATCGTGAATAGTGAACCAGCTTTGCCATCCATGGAATAAATCCCACTTGGCCATGGTATATGATCTTTTTAATATATTGCTGAATCCGATTTGCTAATATTTTGTTGAGGAGTTTAGCATCTATGTTCATCAGGGATATTGGCTTGTAATTCTCTTTCTTTGTACTGTGTTTATATGGTTTTGGAATTAGAACCATAACTCCAAATGGCCTCATAAAAAGAGTTTGGAAGTGTTTCTTCCTCTTGGATTTTTTGAAATATTTTGTGTAGGATAGGTGTTAATTCTTTGAATGTTTGGTAAAACTCCCCTGTGAAGATATCCAGGAAAGGGCTTTTGTGTGCTGAGAGCCCTTTGATTACTGCTTCAACTTCATCAGCAGTTATCCACCTATTCACTCTTTCTGACTCTTCCTGATAGAGTTTTGGAAGGTTGTATTTTTCTAGAAATTCATCGATTTCATCCAAGTTGTCCAGCTTGGTGACATATAGTTTTTCATAGTATTTTCTTACAGTCCTTTGAATTTCTCTTGGATCAGTTATTTCACCTCTTTTATTTATGATTTTGTTTAATTGGGCCTGCTCTTTTTGTATCTTGGTGTGTCTGGCTAAATGTTCATCAATCTTTTTTATCTTTTCAAAGAATCGGCTCTTGGTTTCATTAATCTTTTATATTGCTTTTTTAGCCTCTATGTCATTTATTTCTGCTCTGATCTTTATTATTTCTTTCCTTCTACTTACTCTAGGCTTTTCTTGTTGTTATCTTTCTAAGTCTTTAAGGTGTAGGGTTAGAGATTCTAATAGAAGTTTTTCTTGTTTTTTGAGGTAGGCTTGTAGTGCTATGAACTTCCCTCTCAGGACTACTTTCATTGTATCCCATAGATTTGGGGTTGTTGTGTGTTCATTTTCATTTGTTTCTGGGAAGTTTTTTATTTCTTTATCTCTTTGGTAACTAATTCATTATTAAATAACATGCTTTTTAGCCTCCATGTGTTTGAATGGATTTTAGTATATTTGTTGTAGTTGATTCCTAATTTCATGCCACTGTGGTCCAAGAAGGTGCTTGATATGATTTCAATCTTTTTGAACTTGTAGAGACTTGTTTTGTGTCCTAACATGTGGTTTATCTTTGAGAATGTCCCATGTGCACTTGTGAAGAATGTATATTCTGCAACTTTGGGGTAAAATGTTCTGTAAATGTCAATTAAATCCATCTGATCTAGTGTGTCATTTAGGGTAATTGTTTCATTGTTGATTTTTTGTCTTGAAAACCTATCCAGTCAAGTCAGTGGGGTCTTAAAATCCCCTCCTATGACTGTATTGCTGTTAATCTCTCCCTTAAAGTCCTCTAGACCTTGTTTAATAAATTTCGATGCTCCTATATTGGGTGCATATATGTTTATCAGTGTTATATCCTCTTGTTGGATTGATCCTTTTAGTATTATGTAATGACCTTTGTTTCTTGTTATGGTCTTCATTTTGAAGTCTATTTTGTCTCATATGAGTATTGATACCCTAGCTTTTTTTTCACTTCCATTCTCATGGAAAATTTTTATCTATCCCTTCACTGTCATCTTGTGTGAGTCTTTTGTTCTGGGGTGGGTCTCTTGTGGACAGCATATAGTTGGGTCATGTTTTCTTATCCATTCAGCCACCCTTTATCTTTTTATTATGGCCTTTAATCCACTTACATTTAAGTTTATTATTGAAAGATATTTATCTACTGCCATTTTATTTCTTTATGCCTATGTTTCTCATTCTCTTTATTTCTACTTCTAATTATAGCAGTCCCTTTAACATTTCCTGTAATGCTGGTTTTGTAGTGATAAACTCCTTTAGTATTTTTTGTACTTTTTTTTTTTGTCTGGGAAACTCTTTATGTCACCATCTATCTTGCTGGATAGAGTAGTCTTGGTTTCAGATCCTTGTTTTGCATTACCTTGAATACTTCATGCCATTCCCTTCTAGCCTGTAGAGTTGTTGATGAGAAGTCAGCTGACAACTTCATGGGGCTCCTTTTTAGTGACAGATTGCCTTTCTCTAGTTGCCTTTAATATTCTCTCTTTGTCTTGAATTCTTGGCATTTTAATGATGATGTGTCTGGGTGTGGGCCTCTTTGTATTCTTCTTGCTTGCGACTCTCTGTGCCTCCTGAACTTGTGTGACTTTTTCCTTGACCAGGTTAAGGAAGTTTTCTGCCATTATTTCTTCAAACACATTCTCTAACCCTTGCTTACTTTTGACCTCTGGCACTCCTGTAATACAAATATTGTTACATTTCATGTTGTCCCACAGCTCCCTGAGACTGTCCTCCCGTTTTTTAATTATTTTTTGTTTTTGGGTCTCTGTTTGAGTGATATTTTCTATCCTATCTTCTAATTCACTGATCGGATCCTCAGCTTCCTCTAATCTGCTGTTTATTCCTTCCAATGTATTCTTTATTTCCGCTATGTCATTCTTCATTTCTGATTGATCATTGTTCATAGTGTTCATATCTTTTTTCATGCTGTTGAGCATCCTTACAATCAGTATTCTGAACTCTATATCTGATAGATTGCTTATCTCCATTTCATTTAGCTCTTTTTCTGAAGACTTTTCTTGTTCTTTCATTTAGGGCTTGGTTTTTGGTCTCCCCATTTTGGCTACTTTTTGGGGTTTGTTTCTAAGTATCCAGTAGATCTGCTAAGACTCTGTCTTTTTAGAGGGTCTCTGGTACAAGCCAATGTCAGACACAGTTTCTGACTGGCCTTGAGTGCCCTATTTGGAGCTATCAACAATTCTAGTCTTGAGGTCTCCACTGCTGGGGCTGGGTGTGTTTGGACTGGACCAAGTTGTACACCAAAGTCTGTTTTTCTCATGCCTGTTCCCAAAGCAGATCAGGCAAAGACCCAAAGCACCCTGAGTTCTGCCTCTGATTCTCTTAATGAGCTTCAGGATGTAGAACCTCCACTGGGTAGGGTGAGTAGTTATTATCGGTCTCCTAACAAGTCTCAGGCTTGTAGAAACTTTTTTGGGCAAGATGAGAGGCTTTCCAGCAGGGTGGGGCAATTGCTTACTTCCTCATACCAAAGCAGAAATTAGACTGCCCAAGGAAGATGTCCTTCACACTCTGGGGGGATGACTCAGCACAGGAAGCCAGACAGGAGTCCCCTGATCTCACTCTCCAGAGAGTTAGATATTTACAAATTAGATACCAATTAAAAATTAGATACCAATTGATTTTTGATAAGTGAATATCATGTGATGGAAACAATACTAGAAACAATATTTTTTTCTAAAATCCAAAATTTTGTCAACAAAAACCATGATGTGGTTGAATTAGGAAGTCAAGGTGTGATAAGATTATTGATCTTACTAAGGAGGGAATGAAAATATGCATTACTTCTTCATATGGCCAACTGAGTAAATTTAAGTCCATGTATTTTTGAAAAGATCATTACTATTATCATTAAAATATAGAATCTATACCTAAAAATATCAAGTAAATACTAATATATAGAGTAAATGCAACAAATGTAGAAGACTAAAATGCATGTTTTAAAAGACAAAACTCAAGCACAAGAATTCTAACAGCAAGCCTACTTTGTTTAAATCTTGCAATCAAGAACAACAACAACAAAAAATTGAGTAGGTCTCCACTGCAAAAATTTGGACCCTGACAGGAAATGAGTGACACTTGGAGACCTGGAATGGAACATCTGAGTTGATGAACTATAGACCTTGAATCCCAAACTCCCTTTTGAACCCACATAGCTAGCAGATGTTCAGTTACTCAAAATCAGCCAGTGTCTTAGTAGCAGGTTGATTCTATTAAATCCTTTCTATCAGACATGTGGGCATGTCTTCTACTCCAACTGTGGGTATTTCTTTTTTGCCTCTACCATCACTACTATGCAATGACTTTTGGGAATACCAGATACAGTATATATCAACATAGGGTCTCATACAATGCCCTGGACTAAGAGACTGATTTCATGACAAAAGAGTTGCAAAAACTTGTACATAACTATAGGATCCACTCATCGTCCAGATTCAGCAAGACTAACAGAGTGTCAGAGTAGCCTGTTAAAGGTTCAGCTAATGGGTCTGCTTGAGGACAATACCTTACAGATTGGACACCATCCTCCATGTTGCAGTTTGTGCAAAAAACTAATCACCCTAGCCAATTTGCCTCAGGGGTTAGAGCATCGGCCCCTGGACTGAATGGTCCTGGTTTCGATTCCAGCCATGGGCAAGTACTTCAGTTGCAGGCTCAATCCTTGGCTCTGGTCAAGGCATGTGTGGAAGGCAACCAATCAATGTGTCTTTCTTACATCAATCTTTGTCTCTCTCTTCCTTCCACTCTCTGAAAAGCAATGGAAAAAATTTCCTCTTGTGAGGATTAAAAATTTAAAAAACAATAAAAATAAAACTAATGACTGATCTAAGAGCTATAATAACCCTATTAGAATACAGGAGTCTAGGAACTCAGAGTTGGAAATAGAATTGGTTCTAACCACTTGTAGAATATTATATTCTAGATTAGATCATTTAAATCCCCAGGGTGGGGTGAGGATGGACACTTCCACCAAGAAAAAACCACAACAAAGTGTAGGGGTCCTTTGAACTTGAAGTTATAACTACCATTGTGTTACTCTGAGCTGGTGGTAGTTGACCTTGATTGCCATGTAAAGGTAGGGTTGCTGCTACACTGAAGCAGGGATATTCACTAGGAAGTATCTTGTTGCTCCTGTGCCTTGTGATTTAATCAAATGCACATTTATAGCAACAATATCCCAAAAAGGATAAGGTAACTAAGGTCACAAGTTTTTCAGTGACCTCCTGACCAGCAACCTAGAAGTGAAGAAAATGTAGAGTAGTGAGTGGATGAGGGAGATTGTGAATAGTGGTCATGGCCTTGGGACCAGATGCAGCAAAGGAAACTAGTGGAATAAGCTCTATTCCCTGAAATCAGTTTTGAAGAGATTAAGTTGGACCATAACCCTGAAAAGAACTCCAAGACTGAATTAATTGATGAAAAGCATGAGGAGATATGAGTAGATATGAGGAGTGGAGACGTTTCACCCTTTGTGCATTACTTCATATTCTCTTGCCCCTATTCTCTAACTCCAGACACTTACACAACAACCAGGCCTACAAAGGCTCCAAGAGCTTCAAACAGGTGCAGACTTATGACACAACCAACTTTACCTTTACAACAGCATCCCTTGGAATATCTGCCTCATACCTCTTGCTTCCTGTTCTGGGACTTCTCAGGCACTGTTGTGTCTTCCTGACAGCTATACCTAACCCACTCTTTCTGAAATCAAGATAAGTGCTATTAATAAAAATATAACTTCATAGATAGCATAAAAATGTCAATCTTGTGGCATTCTATCTTCAGCTACTTGTCAGGAGCATGGCATTTCACCTTCTTTTCCACATCTTCCTCTAGAACTCATCATCAAAGATACCAATGTGAAACCCCAACATCCCACCCCAACAATATGAAAGGAATAAATATTGGATATGTGGGGAGAAAGATGGCACTCTATCCAGCATACTCAGTTCTACTGCCAGTGATGACGGAAATGATATAGGATGGATTAACTGTTATTAAATCTTCCCAACATCTCAAGAATAGCCTTAAATGCATCAAAGCAGTCCACTGGATCATCCTCAGCACTGAGGGGAAAGAAAGGAATGTGAGAAGATGGGGTAATGGTGATGTCTGCTCTATCAAGGACCTTTACTGTGGATTTAGCAAATTATTCACAGATTACTCACATATTTTTCACATTTCCCTATCCTACACCTTTCCCATATCTTCCAGTTTTGTTTCTTCTGTTGTTAGTACTTTTAACTCCTCTATTTTAAACTCTTGATTTCTTGCTCCACATAAGGATCTAGATACTTATAGTTTACTGCTCTTCCTGCCTCTCCTGCAGCTTCTGTAATCAACACTGTAGTCTTTGGGGTGATGCTGTCTCAGGGAAGACTCGCAGCCTTGGTTCCTGCCACCCCACAATCTCTTGTCAATTTTTCTCTTGGAGTTATGAGATTCAGACAGGCATCAGGTAAAAAGAAGCCTACCAATGGAAAGTTTAAGAAAATAATTGTTGAATCAAAGCAATTTTAGACAAGGTAAACTAAGAAATATTAACTTTTACAACAGTGACAAACAACCCCAAGACATCTGGATGGTGTACAACAACAACAAAAGTTTTTTGTTTTTTTTTTTCTGAAGTTACATGAGGGCTGTAGATCTGCTTCAGTTCTGTTGGCATTGATGTGCTCTTCCAGGCTTTGCTCTGTTCTGGCACCCAGGTTAAAGGAGAAATTTCTATAGGAGACATGTTATTCTTATGGAAGAGAATATGAATGCAAGAAAGCCTGGACCAACCCATATAATGTACAGTTTCTGGTTAAATAAAGCTATTGTTCATGGACATTTACAATGCATTAGCCAAAGCACATCTGGGTCAAGTCTACATCACATATCCTCCTTTCCTCAGATGTGGGACAGATATCCCTTAATACAGGGTGGCGATGCATAATCTTATTTCAGAGGAAAGGCAAATATTTGGAAACAATATTATAGGGAATATAGGTTAGGGGAGGGGAGAGAAAGAAAGGGTCCCAGTTACCAGAATGAAATTCAAAGCAAGATTTTGCCAATGAGGAATGAGCAATAACTCAACTACTAATTTTCAGGCTATAATTATTTTTTTATAAGCAAGAAATATCTATCTCAAGTTGACTTAAATGAAAAAGGGATCTAATGGATTCACATAACTAATAAAAGTCTAGACTGAATTGAGCAATGCCAGCACTACACTCACAAATAACATCCCAAGAGTCACTTTCTCACTATTTAATGCAGGCTTTTCTATACAGTTTCAAAATGGCCTCCAGAAGCTCCAGGCTTACAGTTTATCAACCTAACAACCTCAATGGAAAGAAAAATGCCCATGTACTAATAGTTCTAGAACAATCTTGAGGTTTCCACTTATTGGTTCTGATTGACTGTCTTGTTTCACATACCAAAAACCAGTTAATATGTCAAGAGGGATAGGATAGTTACCTAGGCTTGGGTGACACACTAACAACTAAAAATGAAAGCAAAATTTGCCACACTTGAAAACACTTGGGCAAAGTCTGTAGATAAGTTCTCCCAAGGAAATTTGAAGTGCTCTTACTGGAATTCTGAAGGTCCCACCAGCCACTAGAAAGAACTATTGGTTAACTTAAATTTATTCTTCCTAGTCAAAGTAAACAGTCTCACCAACAAGGAAAGTAATGGCAAGATTTTTATAGAACTGGAGCTAAGGAAGTCAGGTAGAACTCTGGTAATGTTGTCTGGAATTTTGGAAGTAGGGAATGAGCAGGGTAGGTGAAATGTGCTTTCAATAGGTTGTAAGACATGAAGTGGATATTTTCCAGTAAATTATTTAATGGAGTATTTCAGTCCTTCTTTGAGACTGATTTTTCCAGCGGAGTTGTAACCACTAGCTTGGCTCTTGATTTCAGGTAAATACCCATTTCCTCTTTTTTTTAAAGCTATCTTTATTGTTGAAAGTATTACAGATATCCCCCTTTTCTTCCCATTGATTCCTCTCCCCCCCACACTTGCACCCTCCTCCCAGGCCTTCACCACACTGTTATCTGTGTCCAAGGCCTTGGAAAATATGCATATAAGTTCTTTGATTAATCTCTCCCCACCCACTCCTCCACCCTCGCCTTCCCACTGAGATTCATCAGTCAGTTTCATGCTTCTATGTCTCTGGATCTGTTTTGTTTCTCAGTCTATTTTCTTTATTAGATTCCACATATGAGTGAGATCATGTAAAACTGAATCAAGAAGAATCAGAAAACATGAATAGGCTAATAACAACTGATGAAATTAAAGCAGCAATCAAAAAACTCCCAGCACTGAAAGCCCTGGTCTGGATGGCTTCACAGGGGAACTTTCTAATTCTTTAAGTTATAGGGTTAGATAGTTCATTAAAATTTTTTCTTGCCTTTTGAGGTAGCCTGTAGTGTTATGAACTTCCCTCTTAGGAATGCTTTCACTGTGTCCCATAGATTTTAGGTTGTTGTGTGTTCATTTTCATTTGTCTCCAGGATTTTTTAATTCCTTTCTTGATCTTATTGGTAACCCATTCATTGTTTAATAACATGTTATTTAGCCTCTATGTGTTTGAATGTTTTTACTGTAGTTGATTTCTAATTTCATGCCATTGTGATCTGAGATGCTTGATGTGATTTCAATCTTCTTGAACTTGTGGTCTATCTTTGAGAATGACCCATGTGCCCTTGAGAGAAATGTATATTCTCCAGCTTTGGGGTGAAATGTTCTGTGAATGTCAATTAAATCCATCTGCTCTGGTGTGCCACTTAGAGTCACTGTTTCTGTGTTGATGTTTTTGTCTGAAAGATCTAGCCAGTGAAGTCAGTGTGGTGTTAAAGTCCATGACTATGACTATATTGCTACTGATCTCTCCTTTAAAGTTCTTAAGGTTGTTATAGATAGGTCCTTATTTATTGCCATTTTATTTCTTTATGCTTATGTTTCTCTCTCTATTTCTTCTTATTATTATAGCAGTCCCTTTAACATTTCTTGCAATACTGGTTTGGTGGTGATAAACTCCTTTAGCCTTTTTGTGTGTGTGTCTGAAAAGCTCTTTATTTCACCATCTATTTTGAATGATAGTCTTGCTGGATAGAGTAGTCTTGGTATCAGATCTTTGTTTTGCATTACCTTGAATACTTCATGCCATTCCCTTCTAGTGTGTAGAGTTTCTGATCAGAAGTCAGCTGACAGCCTTATGGGACTGGCCTTAAGTACCCTGTTTGGAGCGGTCAACCCACAGCTTGTAGTCCCCTCTGCTGGGGCTTGTTGTGTTTGGACAGGACTAAGAGGCACACCAAAGTCTGCTTTTCCATGGTCCACATCCAGAAGCAGATCAGGCAAAGACTCAAAGAGCTCTAAGGTCTGCCTCTGCTTGCAGACTGATTAATCTGATTCTCTTAATGAACCTCAGGCTGTATACCACAGCAAGGTGTAAACTCTCCATGGTGAAGATAGAGTTTTTCCAACAGGTGGGGGGCAATTGCTTACCCCCCAGGCAAAAGCTACCTGGCTGGCAAAGGTCTGCCTGATAAAGATGTCCTCTGCAGTATGGGGGAATAACTCAGCACAGGAATCCAGATGGCTGCCCTCTGAGATCTATCTGCAGAACTCGCAACCCTAAATTCTCCTCACACTGCTTTAGTTCACTCTCCCCTCCCTCTACTGGAGCACAAGGTGAGTGGCTGCACACAAAACTCTGTGCATTGGCCATTTAAGAGGGTTCCTGCACTTACAGCCATCTCTCCCTGGGAGACAGAAACCCTGCTGCTTTTCACAGCCAGATATTATGTGGGTACCTTTCTTAGTTTTGGTTCCCTGGGCTTGGAAGCCTAGCTTGGGATTTAGGCCCCAGAGTTCTCAGTAGGAACACACCACATCTGAAATATCCCTCTGGACCTTCAGCTGCTCCCTCTGGGAGGCAAGAATTTTGACCCTCCAGTATTGGTTGACAGGCACTGATTAAGCAGGTCCCATGAGTGATATTCCTAAGCTGGTTCATTGATCACTGAATCTCATCACAAGCTTCCAATTTTCTTTTTATCCTTGAAATCTACAGACAGAATTTACATTTCAGGGGGACCAGGAATAAGGTTTTAGCATGTTAGAGAACAAGACAAACAGTGGGGGGTGGTAGACAGTATGTGATCAAGTAGGGAGTAAAATGTTACATTTTAAAATGACCTGGGAGTGTTCTGGCCACCATGGCCAGAAGAATATACCTAAGGAACTAACAGTAAAGGTAGAACAAGATCCCTATTGTACAGCACAAGGCCCGACAAGCTAGCCCAATAATTACAGCTCCCCCTAGTTCCTATAGAAAGAACAAACCAGTCACGCTCCAGCCAAGCATAACCCCATTACTCATTGTAAAACATTGTGTTTAAATCGTCTCTTTTGTGTTGCTAAAGGTCCTCCCTTGTTTCCTGTACCAAAAGCTGACAACCTAACAAATTCTTGGAAAGCCCTTTACTGCAGTGCCTTTGTGGTTTCTGAGTATAAAGTGAGAGAAGAACTAAGGGTCAGTGCTGCAATTCGGCTCTTACATGGGTGAGATGCTACAACTGCAGCTGCTGACCAGCTAATAAAGGCTCCAAAAGTTCAAACACAAACTCTGGTGCTTGTCTGTTGTGGATCTCCCTAGAACAGGAGTTTTGGCCTCACTGTCCCATTGGCGGAGGGCTCACTAGATGGGGTTGTGCCTGCCTGGGGTCCTCCTGCTCCCAGAGCCCAGTCGTTGGGAGACAAGGATGCCCAGCCATGTAGAAACTACAGCACCCTCCACCACACTCTTCTTAGGCTGTAGACAGAGCAGAATGGGCTGTTATAGATCCAGTGCCCCAGAATGTTGGTCTAGATCATTTACAGTGAAAAATTTAGAGATGTCATTCTGCAGCGTGATGAAAGAAGGGAATGAACTTTTAAACTAAACGGAGATGCTATTGAGTTAAATGCAGCCAACTAACCAAAGATGCTATTGAGTTAAATGCAGCCAATTATACAGTGTGACATTTCCAGAAAGGCCTGTTAAAGTCACTTCAAAAAGATCTACATGAGGAAATGAACCACATCACTGCAATAATTGAAGAATAGCCCCAAAGCTATCAAGTTTGGTACACTCTGGAAATGATCGAACTAGTACCACATAATGAAAATGCATGGAACTATTTGAAAGGGATTTTGCAGGATCATGGACTTTCCAAATATCCCAGTCTATTAAATCAATTACTTGATTTGCAACCAAGTCACAGTTCCCTCTACCTAATTGCTTTTCTTGTGGACATCTATGAAGATATGCTAGAAAACCAATATGACAACAAGGAGGACATTCTTAATAAAGTACTAGAGCTATGTGAAACCCTAGCTAAAGAAAAGGACATTATAAGAAAGGAATATTGGAAGTATAGAGGAAGATCCCTTCAAAGCAAACACAGCACAGAAAGTGACCCACCAAAAAATATACAGCAATAACACCATCTAGAAGAACTTGATAGAATGCTTTTATTTTATTTTTTAAGAGACTCTAATGCAGAAGTTTAAAACTAGAACAGTCATTCCCTTTGCCTGTGGTGTAAAACATGCATTGCACAGGTATTGATTTTTAACAAGAACTAAGTTATGATGTTCCTTGGGTGCTGCTACCCTGCAGACTAGCTCTAAATAATTTGATTCTTTTATAGCAAAGTAATTTCTGGGTAAGAAGAAGAAACAAAGTCCCATAAAGGAACATTTGTAGTATTATCAACATTTACTTTAATCCTTTAGCATCAACTGCTCCCTAAATGGTATATGCATCAGGATTTGCAGCATTAATGATTGCAGGTAACTTATATGTAATGGATATGAGGTAAATTAAATTTCTGTTTAGGAAGCAAGGAATGCAATTATTACTCAGAGCTGCTATGCCACACTCACAGTATCTTCCTATCACTGTAACCAACTAATGCCAAAAGAATGGTTTTGTAATAAAATTATAGATGTAGCCTAAAACAAAAAATTAAAATAAAATAATAATAAAATAAAATGACCTAGGGGTCACCATATAAAGAAGGCACAAAATAATATCTTTTTCTTTCATTCATGTTAATGACTCTTTTCCCCTAAACAGACTTACAAATAGGTTTTAGGAAACTTGAAAAGTTATCATTAATCCCTATGGGTTCAGAAAAATTCTCAATTTCAATCGTTAATGTTGCATCCCCTAACTTATTTCTGAGGAAAAAATATATTTTTTCTTTCTTTGACTGCCAGAGAATCTTAACAAATAATGCTAAAATAAAAGGACTCAGACCATCTCTGTGAGGTAAAAAGAATCCTGAAAGTCACCACTTTGTTTGAAAAGCCTCTCAAAGGCACCCTTCACTGTTTGGACTTCACTTTTAAATCCCTTTGTTTTCTAAGTCTAACTGCTTTTGGAAAACAGTTAACACAATTAAGGGGCTACTGGTAGGAGTAATGAGATTCTTTTCTCCATTTTTCCAATGTGTCTCATATGCCTCTATTGTTGATAGTAATGATTGGGTGAATTCCACCAAAAAGGCCAATCAAGAATTAAAAAACATTTTTCAAAAGAGAGATCAATTTTTAAAAGGTGTTTTCCTGGTGTTTAATGGTAGTGTTATGTATTAGGTTCAAATTTGCATAAATTGAAAATTTTAAAAACTAGCAAATACTGCTTCCAGTTCTATATGATTCTAGCACTTATTGTAATGGTCCTGTTATTATACTGCTGTGCTCAGCATGATAAGCTGAGTCAGCAACCTGTGTTAATTGTATTCTGCTAATGTGTACATAGCTTGGCACGTATTCACTTTCTTTTTTTTTTCTTTTTTCTTTTTTTGCAATTAATAATTTATTAGCCTTTATTGTTTTGAATATAATGTTGGTTGAATCACTACATCACAATGAATACTTCCTGAGGCTGGAGGTCTTGACATTACACTTTTGAGCATAATAAATGCTATCACTTCTAGAGAAGTGTTAGGATGCACCATTTTCACTTTTCTTTTGTTGTTTTGTTTAAAATATTAAAAACATCCCTTTTTCTCCCCAATGACCCATTCCACCCCATCCTGACTCCCTCCCCAGTTCCTCTCCCCACCATTGTCCCTGTCCTTGGGTTGTGCATATATGCATATAAATTCTTTGGTTACTTTCACCACCTCCACCCACCCACCCTCCTCCATCCCTCTGACATTCGTCAGTCTCATCTATGCTTCCATGTCATTGAATCTATTCTGTTCATCAGTTTATTAAGTTCTTTAGATTCCACATATAATCAAGATTAGGTGATGTTAGTCTTTCTCTGCCTGGCATATTTCACTTAGCATAATTTTCTCCAAGTCCAGCCATACTGTCCCAAAGTGTACTAGATCCTTCTTCTTTAGAGCTGCATAGTATTCCATGGTGTATATGTCCCACAGCTTTTTTATCAACTCATCTACTGATGGACACTTGGGCTGTTCCCAGATTTAGCTATTGTAAATTGTGCTGTTATGAACATAGGGGTGCAATATTCTTTCTGATTAGTGTGTCAGGATTCTTACGATATATTACTAGAAGTGGGATCACTGGGTCGAAAGGCAGCTCCTTTTTTAATTTTTTGAGGAACCTCCATATTGTTTTGCATAGTGGTTGCACCAGTCTGCATTCCCACCAGTAATGTATTAGGGTTCCCCTTTCTTCACATCATTGCCAGTACAAGTCATTTTTTCATTTGTTAATGGTAGCCATTCTGACAGGTGTGAAGTGATACCTCATTGTGGTTTTAATTTACATCTCTCTGATGATTAGAGACAGTGAGCATTTTCTCATATATCTCTTGGCCATCAGTATGTCCTCTTTGGAGAAGTGTCTATTCAGGTCCTTTGCCCATTTCTTAATTGGATTGTTTGTCTTTCTCATGATGAGTAGTATGAGTTCTTTGTACACTTTGGAAATTAGTCCCTATCAGATACATCCTTGGCAAATAAGTTTTCTCAGACCGTGGGGTTCCTTTGTATTTTGAGGCTGTTTTCTTTTGCTGTGCAGAACTTTTTAGTTTGATGTAGTCCCAATGTTTATTTTTTCTTTTGTTTCTCTTGCCCTAAGAGATGTATCAGTGAAAATTCCACTATGTGGGATGTCTGTGACTTTACTGCCTATGTTTTCTTCCAGGATTTTTATGGTTTCATGACTTAGATGGTTTAACTCTTTTATCCATTTTGAGTTTATTTTTGTGTATGGTAAAAGTTGGTGGTCTAGTTTCATTGTTTTGCATGTAGCTGTCCAATTTTTTCCGCAGCACTTATTGAAGAGACTGTCTTTACTTCATTGTATGCTCTTGCCTCCTTTGTCAAATATTAACTTACCATAATGGCTTGGGTCTATTTCTGGGGACTCTGTTCTGTTCCACTGATTTATATGTCTGTTATTGTACCAATATCAGGCAGTTTTGATTACAAGGGCTTTGTAATACAGTTTGATGTCTGGCAAAGTGATCCCTCCCACTCTGTTCTTTTTTCACAAGATCGCTGCAGTTATTTGGGGTCTATTTTGGTTCCATATAAATTTTCAAAATGTTTGTTCTAAATCTGTGAAATATGCTGTTGATATTTTAATGGGAATTGCATTGAATTTGTAAATTGCTTTGAGTAGTATGGACATTTTAATGACATTAATTCTTCCAATCCATAAAAATGGTATATTCTTCCACTTGTTTAAATCTTCCTCTATTTCTTTTTTCAGTGTCACGTAGTTTTTCGAGTACAGGTCTTTTAAATCCTTGGTTATGTTTATACCTAGGTATCTTATTTTTTTAGTTGTAATGGTAAATGGTACTGTTTTTTGGTTACTCTCTCTGAAAGTTCATTGTTGGTGTATAAGAATGCCATTGATTTCTGGATGTTGATTTTGTAACCAGCTACCTTGCCAAATTTGTTTATCAAATCTAGTAGTACTATGATGTAGTCTTTAGAATTTTCTATGTAGAATATCATGTCATCTGCAAATAATGACAGTTTTATTTTCTCCTTTCCAATTTGGATACCTTTTATGTTTTTCCTGTCTGATGGCTGTGGCAAGGATTTCCAGGACTATATTGAATAAGAGTAGTGAAAGTGGACTTCCCTATCTTGTTTCTGTTTTTAAGAGAAAAGGTTTTACTTTTTCACCATTAACTATGATGTAGGCTGTAGGTTTGTCATATATGGCCTTTATTATGTTGAGATATGATCCCTTTGTTCCCTCTTTACTGAGAGTTTTTATCGGAAATGGGTGCTGGATTTTGTCCAATGCTTTTTCTGCATCTATAGATATGATAATATGATTTTTGTCGTTCATTTTGTTTATGTGATGTATCACGTTTTTTGATTTGTGGATATTATACCAGCCTTGCATCCACAGAATAAATTTTATTCGTTCATGTTGTATGATCTTTTGAATGTATTGCTGGATACAGTTTGCTAGTATTTTGTTGAGGATTTTAGCATCTATGTTCATCAGAGATATTGGCCTGTAATTTTCTTTCTTTGTAGTGTCTTTATCTGTTTTGTAACCAGCTACCTTGCCAAATTTGTTTATCAAATCTAGTAGTACTATGATGTAGTCTTTAGGGGATTAGGACAATGCTGGCCTCATAAAAAGAGTTTGGGAGATTTCCCTCCTCTTGAATGTTCTGGAACAGTTTGAATAGAAAAGATGTTAATTTTTTTTTCTTTGATAATTGATAAAACTTGCTTGTAAATCCATCTGTTACAGAACTTTTGTTTGCTGGGGTTTTTTTTATCACTGCTTCAATTTCATTAGCTGTTATCAGCCTATTCAGGTTTTCTGCATCTTCTTGATTCACCATTGGAAGATTTTATGCTTCTAGGACTTTGTACATTTCAACCATGTTGTCCAGTTTGTTAGCATATAGTTGCCCATAGTATTTTTTTTACAATCCTTTGCATTTCTCTTGGGTCAGTTTTATGTCATCTCTTTCATTTATGATTTTATTTATTTGGGTCTTCTCCCACTGTTTCTTGATGAGTCTCACTAAAGGTGCATCAATCATTAATCTTTCAAAGAACAATCTCTTGGTTTCATTAAACTTTTGTATTTTTTTCTAGTTTCTATGTCATTAATTTCTGCTCTGATCTTTATTATTTTCTTCCTTCTACTTCAACGAGATTTTTCTTGCTGTTCTCATTCTTGTTCTTTTAGTTGTTGTGTTAGATGGTTCATTAGATCTTTTTCTTGTTTCCTGAGATAAGACTGTAATGCTGTGAATTTTCCTCTAAGGACTGCTTTCGCTGTGTCCCATAGATTTTGGGTTGTCGTCTGGTAGTTTTTGTTTTTTTCCATGAAGTGTTTGATTTCTTCCTTGATCTCATTGGAAATCCATTCATTGTTTAATAGAACGCTATTTAGCTTCCATGTGTTTGAATATTTTTTAGTTTTTTTACACTGGTTGATTTGTAGTTTCATGGCATTGTGATCTGAGAAGATGCTTGATATAATTTCAATCTTCTTATATTTGTAGAGACTTCCCTTGTGCCCTAACATGTGGTCTGTTTTTGAGAATGTTCCATGTGCACTTGAGAAGAATGTGTATTCTGCTGTTTTGGTGTGAAATGTTCTGTAAATGTCAATTAAATCCATCAGGTCTAGTGATTCATTTAAAGTCTGCATTTTCCTGTTGATTTTTTGTCTTGATGATCTGTCTAATGCTGACAGTGGGTGTGAAAGTCCCCCATTATGATTGTGTTGCTGTCAGTCTCCCCTTTAAAGTCCCCCAAGAAATTTTTTATATATTTAGGTGCTCCTGTATTGGGTGCATAAATGTTTATAAGGGTTATTTATTCTTGTTGGATTGATCCCTTTAGTAATATGTACTGACCATCTTTGTCCCTCATTATGGTCTTTATTTTAAAGCCTGTTTTGTCAGAAATAAGAATTGCTACTCCAGCTTTCTTTTCCTCTTGATTTGCATGGAACATTTTATTCTATCCCTTCACTTTTAGCCTGTGTGAGTCTTTTGCTCTCAGTTGGTTCTCTTGTAGACAGCATATATTTCGGTCCTGTTTTCTTATCCATTCAGCTACTCTATGTTTCTTGGTTGGACTGTTTATTCCATTTAAATTTAAGTTTACTATTGATATCAACTTATTTAATGCCATTTTCCCCCTTTATTCTGCAGTACCTTTCTCTCACTGTTCTTTCTTTTTCTTAGAGCAGTACTTTTAGCATTTCTTGCAATGCTGGTCAGGTGGTAGTGAATTCCTTTAGCCTTTTTTTTGTCTGGGAAGCTTTTTATTTCACCTTCAAATTTAAAGGATAGCCTTACTGGATAAAGCAATCTTGGTTGCATGTTCTTGCTTTTCATTACTTGCAGAACTTCATGCCACTCCCTTCTGGCCTGAAGAGTTTCTGTTGTGAAATCAGCTGTCGGCCTTATGGGGATTCCCTTGTAGGTCACTGCTTGTCTCTCTCTTGCAGCCCTTAATATTTTCTCTTTGTCCTTGACATTTGCCATTTTAATTATGATGTGTCTTGGAGTGGGTCTCTTTGGGTCTTTCTTGTTTGGAACCCTCTGAGCTTCCTGAACTTGTGTGGCTTTCTCCGTCAACAGCATAGGAAAGTTTTCTGTCATTATTTTCCCCACCAAGTTCTCTATCCCTTGTTCTCTTTCCTCCCCCTCTGGCACTCCTATAATGTGAATGCTGTTTCAACTCATGTGGCCCCGAAGCTCCCTTAGACTCTCCTCCTGCTTTTTAAGTGTTTTTTTTTTGTTGCTCTGATTGAGTGATTTTTTCTACCTTGTCTTCTAAGTCACTTATTCTATCCTCTGCTTCATTTAGCCTGCTTTTAATTTCTTCCAGTGTATTCTTGATATCAGATACAGCATTCTTTATCTCTGTCTGAGTTTTGCTCATGTTATGTATCTCTTTTTTCATGTTTTCACTAAGTTCCTCTATCTTATAATTTATAGTCTTCTTAAGTTCCTTGAACATCTTCATCATCCATACTCTGAACTCCATTTCTGATAACTTGCTTAACTCCATCTCATCAAAGGTTTTTTTCTGGCAAGTTTCCCTTTTCTTTTTTGGGGGGTTGTTTCTTTGTCTCCCTATTTTGGTAGGTCTTAGTGTTTATATCTATATATTAGGTATATTTGCTGTCTCCCAGTCTTCTGAGGAGGGATTTTGTATTGTGAGACCATCGGAGCCCAGAGGTGTGTTTTCCTTATAGTTCTGAGCTCTTCGCTCTAGGCGTTTCCCTTTTGTGGGTGTCTCCTTTGTGGGTTATTTGGGTTCCCTTGTTATGGTTGGGTCTAGAGTGTTGTTCACCAGTCCTAGGGAGGACTCTCCTCTCAGGTTGGCTAACTGTGTGTCTCTGCCCAAACCTCATCATGTAAGCTGTTGTAGGGGGGCTTGCAATGCAGGACTATACCCAGCTAAACTTTCAGGAAATAAGAGGTATCTTATAAAATATCTTGACAGTCACAATGAAGACAACCTAAGTGAAAATAGAACTGGGAACATGAAGGGAGAACACAAGTTCTAGAAGGGAAAAAAATAGCCTAAAAAAAGAGAAAGAAAAGTAAAACCTAGAGTGAGAGAAGTATATTGTTGTTAATAGTGACTAAAATTTAGAAAATAATAATAATTAACTAAAATGTAAAAAATGGAAAAGCAACTGGGAGATAACAGAGGCAGAGAAAAGATTCTGAAAGAAGGGCGGGCAAACAATTAAGGGAGAGAATAGGAATAGTATAATAGTTCAAATGAAAAACTAAAAATACATTAAAGAGAATTACAGAAACTAACAAACTAACAAAAAGACAGGAAGGCAGAAGGGAAGAAAACAAAAGCAAGAAGGAAAAAAATTAAAAAAAATAAAAAACAAAAGTTATGCCAATGGATCAAAAGGAGAGAGAGAGAGAGAGGTAAAGCCTGGGCACACAGAGAGTGCAATAAAAGATTTAGGGGAAACTATAGACAAAGGCAGTAAACTTGTTGGTTATAATGATAAAGTCCCAGCCATTAAGAAGACATATCAAGAAAGTCTTGATATTAGAAGCAAGGATAAAACAAAACAAAGCAAAGAAATAAAACAAAAGAGAGAAACAAAACAAAAACAAGCTAAGCAAAACAAAATTCTTTAAAAAAAAATAAAATAAGAAAAAAATTAATTAAAAATTAAAAAATTTTTTTAATTATAAAATTTAAGTAGAAGAAAACACAAATGATTTTTCCCCTTTCTCTTATTCCTAAGGGGAAAAGAGAATAAAAAGAAAAAGGCAATCTGGGGGGTTCCTTCTGGGCAGCTTGTTTTGTCTGCTGCTCACCGTTTTTTCTTGTGATTTCCATTCTCCTGGGAGGTACTTATGTATTAGCCAATGTGAGGAGATGTCTAGATTTGGCTTTGGTGTTCTTAGGTAAATGGTTGATCTGAGGCTCTCCATGGACCACTTCCTGTCAGCTATTTTGCAAATTTGTAGTTGCCTGGTCTTACTCCAGAGTCTTCTGTAGAGTCTTTAGGGTGCAGGATGGCTAGTGTACGTATTCAATTTCTAATAAGAGCATCATGAGGATCTTAATTATTTTCCTGTGCACTGTGTGCAGCATATCCTTCATGAAGAGGGAGAGTTAGAGGCCACTTTGTTTTTACTCATCCACAAATGACCAAAGAATTATATCACTCTCTACTGTGGTCATTTAACTTTTAGCTGTTTTTCAAAGCTAAAGTTGAATGGACATCTGTTGAAAGAATTAACAGGATTTCTGATTTTCTTTTTTCAATAAAAAATAGAAGTGTATATGTTGGAAAGCAAAACACATACTTGGTTTGGAGTATCATTAGAATGGACTTTTTGTCCTGTGCTCTTTCAACCTTCTGGTTATGCATATATGTCTTCTGTAATTTTGAGGATTCATTGGAATCTCAATTGCCTAGCTTCTGCTAGCAAAGGGATATATGAAAGGAAAACAGAAAATAGTAGATTTCCTTTTTGGTATATTAAAATATGTCATAGTAAGTCCATGCTAAATATTAGAAACTATTTTGATTAACTATGTGTAGGATTAAGGAAGATTAGCAAGAATGAAATTGGAAAGTCTTGAAGTTGGCCAAATATCTGTGCCCCAGAAGGGAGCCATGCTGCTTTGCTCCTCCAATTTCAGGTAAAGAGGTAAGTATGCCTGAAAGATGGGTGGCTGTATCAAAGAGTAACAAGAATGCATGACCCATTGCTCTCAACCTAAACAGTCTTTGTCTCAACCTAAACCTCACTAACAGGGAAGCCAACCAACTTTCAAATAACTCAGTGACAGAATATGAGCAAGAGCTTCCTCTTTACGTTCGGGTTTCCTCCTCTGTTGAATGAACACGTTTCCCCAGTTGATCTCAAAATCCTCTTCTAGTTCAAAAATTGGATTATACTCTTTATCTAGTAAATTGTCTTATAAAATAACTAACAAAATTATTTTAATACCTCATGAGAAATGAAAGCTAATTATTGTTAAACCTTCTTAAGGATAATTAAAGAAAGCAGGAGGAACTAATTTTCTATTTTACACATAATAGCGTAACATTAATGAAATAACCAGAAATAGAATACAAACCTACAGATGATTTCAAGTCAGTTTTAGAATCTGGTTTTAGCACAGAGCATGGTGTAAAGGGCAAGAATAGACATTGGAGTCAGACAAACGAATCTAAATTCCAGTTCCATCTTCAAGTGTCCATCACTAGATGAGTGGATCAAAAATCTGTGGTATATTTACAGAATGGAATACTATGCAGCTGTAAAATAGAAGGATCTCTTATCCTTTGAGACAGTGTGGATGGAACTAGAGAGTATTATGCTAAGTGAAATAACCCAGTCAGAGAAAGACAAGTATCACATGATCTCACTCATATGTGGAATCTAATGAACAAAATAAACTGATGACCAAAATAGATCCAGAGACATAGAAGGATGGAACAAAGTGACAAATCTCAGAGGGAATGTGGGGGTGAGAGAGTGGGTGGAAGAAGATTAATAAAAAATTTTATACGCATATATACATAACCCATGGATATGGACAATAGTGTGGTGAAGGCAGGAGGGAGAAAAAACAGATGCAGGGTGGAGGAGATCAATGGGGTGGAAAAGGATGTCTGTAATATTTTCGACAATAAAGATAAATTTAAACAAAAGAACAACAACAAAAAGTGTGGTAATGGCATAAAAATATATATATATATATATATATATATATATATATATATATATATATATATATATATATATACAAATGGATCAAAAAATAAAGTGCAAAAATAAACTATCATATATAGGATTTTTGAAAAGTGTTCCAAGAAGATTCATTAGTGGAAAACATAATTTTCAACAGTTGGTGGTGGGAAACTGAATATCCACATGCAAAGAAGCAAAATTTGACCCTTACCTTACACCATAATTAAAATATGACAGAGATCTAAAGTAAGGGCTAAAACTATTAGAAGAACACAGAGGGAGAAACTTCATATTTCACTTAGCAATGATTTTTTAGATGTGACACCAAAATACAGGCAATAAAAGAAAAAATAGTTAAATTGGACTTCATCAAAATTTTTATTTTAATATTTAAAAAATATTAACTTATCTTTATTGTTCAAAATATTACAGATGTCCCTTTTTCTTCCCATTGACCACTCCCACCCTGCCTCACCACCATCCCAAGTCCCTCACCACACCATTGTTTTTGTACTTGGGTTATGCATACATGCATATAAATTCTTTGGTTAATCTCCCCTCCTCCACCCCCCCCTTTCCCTCTGAGATTCATCAGTTTGATCCATGTTTCCATGCCACTAAATCTCTTCTGTTCATCAGTTTATTAAGTTCTTTAGATTCTACATGTAAGTGAGATCATGTGATGTTTGTCTTCCTATGCATGGCTTATTTTGCTTAGCGTAATATTCTCCAGGTCCATCCATACTGTCCCAGAGGGTACAAGATCCTTCTTCTTTAAAGCTGCATAGTATTTCATGGTGTAAATGTCCCACAGCTTTTTTATCCACTCATCTACTGATGAGCACTTGAACTGTTTCCAGATCTTAGCTTTCATAAATTGCACTGCTATGAACATAGAGGTGTATATATTCTTTCAGATTAGTGTTTCAGGATTCTTAAGATATATTCCTAGAAGAGGGATCACTGGGTCCAAAAGCAGTTCCATTTTGAATTTTTTGAGGAACTTCCATAATGTTTTCCACAGTGCCTACACCAGTCTGCATTCCCAAGGGCAGTGTGCCAAGGTACCACTTTCTGCATATCCTCTCCTGCACATGTCATTTGTTCATTTGTTGATGGTAGCCATTCTTACAAGTATGAAGTGATAACTCATTGAATTTTTAATTTTTATCTCTCTAATGATTAGCAACTCTGAGTATTTTTTCATTTCTCTCTTAGCCATCTATATGTCCACTTTGGAAATGTTTCTATTCAAGTCCTTTGCCCATTTTTAATTAGATTGTTTGTCTTCCTCTTGTTGAGTTTTATGAGTTCTTTGTACACTTTGGATATTAGCCCCTTATCAGATGCATCCTTGGCAAATATGTTCTCCCATACTGTGGGGTTCTTTTGTATTTTGAGGATGATTTCTTTTGCTGTGCAGAAGCTTTTTAGTTTGATGTAGTCCCATTTGATTATTTTTTCTTATGTTTCTCTTGACTTAAAAAATGTATCAGTAAAAATTTCACTACTTGAGATGTCTGTGACTGTACTGCCTGTGTTCTTCCTGGATATTTATGGTTTCCATATTTACATTTAAGTCTCTTATCCATTTTGAATTTATTCTTGTGTATGAGGTAAGTTAGTGATCTAGTTTCTTTTATTTCTGCAGGTACATGTCCAATTTTTTCAGCACCATTTCTTGAAGACACTGTCTTTACTCTATTGTATGTTCTTACCTCCTTTGTCAAATATTAATTGATCATAAGGGCATGGGTTGATTTCTGGGCTCTCTGTTCTGTTTCATTGATCTATATGTCTGGTATTGTACCAATATCAGGCTGTTTTGATTACAATGAGTTTGTAGTATTGATTGATATCCAGTAAAGTAACCCATCCCACTCTGGTCTTCTTTTTCAAGTTGGCTGCAGCTATACAGTGTCTTTCTGGTTTCACATAAATTTTTGGAATATTTGTTCTAGCTCTATAAAATATGCTGTTGGTATTTTAATAAAAATTGCATTGAATCTATAAATTGCTTTAGGGTATATGGACATTTTAATATTAATTCTTCCAAACCATGAACATGATATATTCTTCCACTTGTTTATATCTTCTTCTATTTCTTTTTTCAGTGTCCTGTGGTTTTCTGAGTACAGGTCTTTTCTTTGTTAAGGTTATTCCTAAATATCTTACTTTTTAGTTGCAATGGTAAATGGTATTGTTATTTAATTTCTCTTTCTGGGAGTTAATTATTGGTGTATAAAAATGCCAATGATTTTTGGATGTTAATTTTATATTCAGCTAAATTGCCAAATTCAGTTATCAAATCTAGCAGTACTTTGGTGGAGTCTTTAAATATTCTATGTAAAATACCATGTGATTTGTCAATAATGACAGTTTTACTTTCACATTTCCAATTTGGATACCTTTTGTGTTTTCTTCTTGTCTGATTGCTGTCGCAAGGACTTCTAGTACTATGTTGAATAATAGTGGTGAAAAGGGATAACCCTGTCTTGTTCCTGTTTTTAAGAAAAATGATTTTAGTTTTGAACATTGAGTATGATGTTGGCTATATGTTTGTCATGTATGGCTTTTAGCATGCTGAGGTATGTTCCCTCTATTCCCACTTGGCTGAGAAATCTTACCAGAAATGGGTGCTGGATTTTGTTGAATGCTTTTTCTACATCTATTTATATGATTATATGATTTTTGTCCTTCATTTTGTTTATGTGATGTATCACATTTATTGATTTGCAAACATTATAGCAGCCTTGCATCTCCAGGTCATGGTGTATGATCTTTTTAATGTATTGTTGTGTCTTGTTTGCTAATATTTTGTTGAGAATTTTAGCATCTATACACATGAGGGATCTAGGTCTGTAATTCTTTTTCTTTATAGTGCCTTTATCTGGTTTTTGGGTTAGGATGATGCTCGTATCATTAAAAAAAGCTTGGTGGTCTTCTCTCCTCTTGAATTTTCTGGAATAGTTTGAGGAGGATATGTGTTAATTTTTCTTTGAATGTTTGGGAAAACACGCCTGTAACCATCTAACACAACAACTAAAGGAACTAGAATGAGGACAGCAAGAAAAGCCCCAAGGAAGTAGAAGGAAGAAAATAAGAAAGATCAGAGCAGAAATTAATGACATAGAGACTTAAAAAAATACAAAAAATAAATGAAACCAAGAGTTAGTTCTTTAAAAAGATAAATAAGATTGATGAACCTTTAAATGGACTCACCGCCAGGCCAAGAGTGGCTCAGCGGTTGAGCTTCGACCTAGGATCCAGGCGATTGGGGTTCCATTCCCAGTCAAGGCACATGCCCAGGTTATAGGCTTGATCAATGACTCTCTCATCATTGATGTTTCTATCTCTCTCTTTTTCTCTCCTTTCCTCTCTCTGAGATCAATAAAGATATATTTAAACAAAAATTAAAAAAATAAACAGACTCACCAAGAAACAAAGAAAGAGGGCCCAAATAAATAAAATAAGAAATGAAACAGATGGTATAAAACTGACCCAACAGAAATACAAAAGATTGTAAGAAAATATTATGAGCAACTATATGCCAAGAAAATGGACAACATGGGTGAAATAGACAAATTCAAAGAAGATCAGGAAGAGGCAGAAAAAGCATTGGACAAAATCCAGCACCCATTTCTGATAAAAAACCTCAGCAAACTGGGAATAGAGGGATCACACCTCAAAATAACAAAGAGTATATGTGACAAAACTATAGGCAACATTATACTTGAAGGGCAAAAACTAAAATCATTTCCCTTAAAAACAGGAACAAAGCAAGTATGTCCACTTTCACCACTCCTATTAAATATTGTATTAAAAGTCCTTGGCACAGTCATCAGACAGGAAGAAAACATAAATGTATCCAAATTGGAAAGGAAAAAGTAAAAATGTCATTATTTACAGATGACATGATATTTCACATAGAAAACTCTAAAGATTCTATCAAAGTACTACTAGATTTGATATATGAATTTGGCAAGATAGCTGGATACGAAATTAAAATCCAGGAATTGATGGCATTTTTATACATCAACAATTAACTCTAAGAAAGAGAAACTAAAAAAACAATACCACTTACCATTGCAACTATAAAAATAAGATACCTAGAAATAAACTTAACAAAAAATGTAAAAAACCTGTACTAAGAAATCTACAGAACACTGAAAAAAAAAAAAAATAGAGGAAGATATAAACAAGTGGAAGAATATACCATGTCCATGGATTAGAAGAATTAGTATCAATAAAATGTCCATACCACCCAGCAATTTATAGATTCAATGCAATTCCTATTAAAGTACCAATATTTCAAAGAGCTAGAACAAATATTCCAAAAATGTAAAGGGGACAAACAAAGACCCCAAATAGCTCCAGCCATCTTGAGAAAGAAGAACAGAGTAGGAGGGATCACTTTCTGGGATATCAAACTGTACTACAAAGCCATTGTAATCAAAATAGCCTGGTATTGGTACACCACGAGACATATAGATCAATGGAATAGAACAGAGACCCCCATAAATAGATCCACGGAATTTTGGTCAGTTAATATTTGACAAAGGAGGCAAGAGTATACAATGGAGTAAGGACAATCTCTTCAATAAATGGTGCTGGGAAATATGGACAGCTACATTCAAAAAATGAAATTATACCACAAACTTACACCATACACAAAAGTAAACTCAAAATGGATTAAACAATTAAATGTGAGTCTCAAAACCATAAGAATCCAGAAAAAAGCATAGGTAGTAAAGTCATAAACATCTCAGGTAGTGGAATTTTCACTGATACATCTCCTAGGGCAAGAGAAACAAACAAAATAATCAAGTGGGACTACATCAAACTGAAAAGCTACTACACAGCAAAAGAAATCATCCTCAAAATACAAAGGAACCCCATGGTATGGGAGGACACATTTTCCAAGGATGTGTCATATAAGGGGCTAATTTCCAAAGTGTATAAAAAACTCATACAACTCAATAAGAGGAAGACAATCGAATTTAAAAATGTGCAAAGAGCCCAGCTGGGCATAGCTCAGTGGTTGAGCGTCCACCTAGGATCCAGGCGATTGGGGTTCGATTCTTCATCAGGGCACACACCCGGGTTGTGGGCTCAATCCCCAGTCAGGGGCTTGCAGGAGGCTGCCAATCAATGACTCTCATCATTGATGTTTTTATCTCTCTCTCTCCCTCTCCTTTCCACTCACTAAAATCAATAAAGATATATATATTTTTTTAAATGTGCAAAAACCTGAATAGACACTTCTCCAAAGAAGACATACAGATGGCTAAGAGACATATGAAAAAATGCTCATCACTAATCAACAGAGAGATGCAGATTAAAACCACAATGAGGTATCACTTCGCACCTGTCAGAATGGCTACCATCAATAAATCAACAAATGACATGTGCTGCTGAGGATATGGAGAAATAGGAACCCTGGTACACTGTCCTTGGGAATGCAGACTGGTGCAGCCACTGTGGAAAACAGTATGGAGATTCCTCAAAAAATTCCAAATGAAACTCCTTTGGACCCAGTGATCCCACTTCTAGGAATATATCTTAAGAATCCTGAAACACTAACCTGAAAGAAAACATGCACTTCTATGTTCATAGCAGCATAATTTACAATAGTTAATATCTGGAAACAACCCAAGTGTTCACCAGTAGATGAGTGGATGAAAGCTGTGAGACATTTACACCATGGAATACTATGCAGCTGTAAAGAAGAAGGATCTTGTTCCCTTTGGGACGGTATAAATGGACCTGGAGAATATTATGCTAAGCAAAATAAGCCATGCATAGAAAGACAAAAATCATATGATCTCACTTATATGTGAAATCTAAAGAACTTAATATACTGATGACTGAAATGGTTCAATGACATGAAATCATGGATTAGACTGATGAATCTCAGAGGGAAGGAAGGGTAAGGTGGGTGGAGGGAGAGAGTATAATCCAAAGACTTTATATGCATGTATGCATAACCCAAGGACACGGACAATGGTGGGGAGAGTGAGTGGGAAGGGAGAGCTGGAGAGGTGGAATGGGTCAATGGGGATAAAAAGGGACATCTGAAATATTTTGAACAATAAAAATAAATAATAAATCAATAAAATAAATAAAAGGTAATAGCAAACTACACACACACAAAAAAAGGAAAAGAAACTCGCCTGTAAATCCATCTGATCCAAGACTTTTGTTTGCTCAGAGTTTCTTAATTACAGTGATACCTTGGTTTTTGAGCATCCTTGATGAACATTTTGGTGTATGAATGCCATAAACCTGAAGTAAATGCTTTGGTTTTCAAACACACCTCGGAAGTTGAACATACCACACAGTTTTCACTGAGGGCAAGATCCTGAGGCCTAGCTGTCAGCTGTTGAATCCTGATCACCTGCTTATTTGGGCTTATTTGGTGACTGTGTGCAATCAATCTGTGCTCATCTCATCTCAGGAGCACTCTTGCAACCAATTTGTTTCTGTGACTGTGTGCAATCAATCTGTGTTCATGTCATCTCAGGAACCCTCCGCCAGTCACCCCTTGCTGTGAGAAATGGGTAAAAGCTGCAAATCCAATAGAATCATGAACAGAATCACAATAGAGGTGAAGAAGAAAATGATTTCCAAACATGAAAGTGGTTTCCATGTATATGATATGGCAATGCAGTTTGGTATCACCAAATATACAATATATACCATCTTAAGAAATAAAGAAGCCATTAAAGGAGCCAATGTTGCAAGAGGTGTTAAAACACTTATAAGACAAAGAACACAGACAACTGAAGAAGTGGAAAAATTGCTTTTCATATGGATAAATGAAAAACAGTTGGCCAGTGACAGCATTTCTGAGAGCATGATTTGTGAAAAAGCTTTTCATTTGCATACTGATCTCATTAAAAAAAAAAACCAACAACAACCCTGGAACAAGTGCTGAGAGTGGTATTTTCAAGGTAAGTAGAAAGTGGTTTGAAAAGTTTAAGAGAAGTGGCATACACAGTATGGTGAGAAATTGTGAAGCTGCCAGGGCCTACAAAGAAGATGCCAAACAATTTGATTTGGAATTTAAAGATTATGTAGAGTCAGAGGGTTTCCTTCCCCAACAAGTTTTCACCTGTGATGAGACAGGCCTCTTTTGGAAGAAAATGCCAAAGAGGATCTACAAAACAAAGGAGAAATTATTGCCTTAATGCAAGCCCATGAAAGACAGACTAATCATTTTATTTTGTGGGAATGCAAGTGGGGATTTTAAGTTGAAGCCTTTGCTAGTCTATCATTCTGAGAACCCCAGTGCATTTAAGAAAAACAATGTCATAAAAAGCAAATTTTATGTGATGTCGAGGTCAAACAGCAAAGCTTGGCTAGCCAGGCAATTATTTACTGAGTGGGTTCATGATATGTTCAGGCCAAGTGTAAGGAAATAACCTCCAAGACAAAAATCTTCCAATGAAGTACCTGCTTGTTATGGATAATGCTCCAGCTCACCCTACAGACGGAGATGAGTTGATGGAAGAGTTCAGTTTTATCAATGTAAAGTTTTTGCCCCTTAACACAACTCTACTCATCCAGCCCATTGATGAGCAGGCCATATCTAACTTTAAGATGCTTTACATCAAAGCACTGTTCCTAAGGTGCTTTGAGGTGACCTCAGACACAGAGCTAACCCTCAGAGAGTTCTAGAAGAATCATTTCAATATCCTACATTGCTTGGAGGGATGTGTCTCACAGAACAATGAAGTCAGCATGGGAGAAATTGTGGCCAGAAGGTGTCCCTGAAAGTGTAGGGGATGTTGAAGGGGATACTCCTATTGTTGATGATATTGTGTCTCTGGGAAAGTCCATGGGCTTTGAAGTTAGTAGTGATGATGTGGAGGAGTTAGTGGAGGATCACAAGACTGAACTCACCACAGAAGAACTTCAAAACATTCTGATGGAGCAGTACCAGGTGGCAACTGAGGAATTGTCTTTGAAGGAGGAGGAGGGAAGAGAAAGTCTTTCTATTGCAATCAAGGAAATGTGTGCAAAATGGGTTGAAGTGCAAATGTTTGTTGCACTGATAAAGCTGCTGTAAGTCCTGCCACTAACACTTTCAATGATAATGCTATGTTTTACTTTAGATAAATTTTAAAACATTAAAAAAAGCAAATGTCAATTGAAAAATTTTTAGTGAGGAAAAGATCCAGTGAGTCTGAACCAGGTGTCAGTGGGGTAAAAAAATTAAGGGAAGGAATGGCAGGAGAGGAGTAACCTACAGTGATTATGGAAGAGGGCTACAGAACACCTGAACAACAGCCACCTATTGTGCTTCTGGAAGGGGACCATAGGACACCTGAAGAACAGTTACCTATTGTGATTATTGAACCCCCCCCCATCCAAACCATGACTATCATCATTGCAGGTAAGAAAAATTACATGTTCATGTTCATCATCTACAGTACTGTGTTTACATTGTTTATTTATTATTGCTTTTACAGTACAGTATATTGTGCTTGTTGGTTTTTTTGTGTATCATTTTATGGATCTGTGGTATCATTAGATAGTAAAATTTATGTTAAATTGCTGTTTTAGGGGTTGATTTTAAATGTCTGGGGTGGATTAATCCATTTTGCATTACTTTCTATGGGAAACCACACCTCGGTTTTGGAACATTTCATAACTTGAACAGTCTTCCGGAATGGATTACATTTGAAAACCGAGGTAATACTGTACTGCTCCAATTTTATTTGTTGTTACATGCCAACTCAGGTTTTCTGATTCTTCTTGATTCAGCTTTGGAAGATTTTATATTTCTATGAATTTTTCCATTTCACCCAGGTTGCCGTTTGTTGGCATATAGTTTCTTATAGTATCTTTTACTATACTTTGTATTTCTGCTGGGTCAGTTGTTATATAAGCTGTTTCATTTCTGATTTTATTAATTTTGGTCATCTCTCTTTGTTTCTTGGTGAATCTGGCTTAAGGTGCATTGATGTTATTTATCCTTTCAAAGAAGCAGCTCTTAGAGTCATAGACTTTTTTGGGGGCGGGGGTAGTCTTTATGTCATTTATTTCTTCTCTGATCTTTACTATTTCCTTCCTCTTACTTACTTTGGGCTTTTCTTGTTGTTCTCTTTCTATGTCTTTAAGTTGTAGGGTGAGATAATTTATTAGAAGTTTTTCTTGTTTTTTGAGGTAGGCCTATAGTGCTATGAACTTCCGTCTCAGGACTGCTTTTATTTTGTCCCATATATTTTCAGTTGTTGTGTGTTCATTTTCATTTTTTTCCAAGGAGTTTTAATTCATTCTTTGATCTATTTGGTAACCCATTCATTAATTAATAACAGGTTATTTAACCTGCCTGTGTTTGAATGTTTTTTAGTATTTTTATTGTAGTTGATTTCTAATTTCATGCCATTGTGATCTGAGAAGATGCTTGATATGATTTTAATCTTCTTGAATATGTAGAGACTTATTTTTGTGTCCTAACATGTGGTCCATCTTTGAGAATGTCCCATGTGCACTTGAGAAAAATGTATATTCTGTATCTTTTGGGTGGAATATTCTATAAATGTCAATTAATTCCATCTGATCTAGTGTGTCATTTAGGGTTACTGTTTTCTTGTTGATTTTTTGTCTATATCTTTCCAGTGATGTCAGTGGGGTGTTAAAGTCTCCTATTATGATTGTATTGCTGTCAATCTCTACCTTAAGTCCTCCAGAATATTTTTATATATTTGGGTGCTCCTATATTGGGTACATATATGTTTATCAGAGTTATATCCTCTTGTTGGATGGATCCCACTACATAATATTTGGCATATAGTTTCTCATAGTATTTTTTACTATCCTTTGTATTTCTGTTGGGTCAGTTGTTCTATAGCTTGTTTCATTTCTGATTTTATTAATTTGGGTCATCTGTTTCTTGATGAATCTGGCTTAAGGTCATTACATACTAAATATTATGTAGTGACCTTGTTATGGTGTTCATTTTGATTTCTACCCCTGATTATTGCTACCCTTGTTTTTTTTCATTTCCATTTGCCTGAAAAGTTTTTTTCCCCATCCCTTCACTTTATCCTCTGAGAGTCTTGTGTTCTGAAGTGGGTCTCTTGTAGACAGCATATATATGAGTCATAAATTTATTATCCATTCAGCTATCTTATGTCTCTTGATTGGACCATTTAAGCCATTTACATTTAAAGTTATTATGATAGGTACTTATTTATTGTCATTCTTTCTTTATATCTGTGTTCTTCTCTTTCTCTACATTTCTTCTTCTTCTTACACCAGCCCCTTTACCATTTCTTATAATTATGGTTTGGTAATAATAAACTCCTTTAACCTGTTTTTTAGCTGTGAAGCTATTTCACCTTCAGTTTTGAATGATAGCCTTGCTGAATAGCTTAGACTTGGGTTCAGTCTTTTATTTTTCATTACTTTGAATACCTCATGCCACTCCCTTCTAGTCTGAAGTGTTTCTATTGAGAAATTAGCTGTCAAGCTAATGGGTGCTCCCTCATAGGTAACTTTCTGTCTCTCTCTTACTCTTTTAATATTCTTTATCTTTAATGTTTGCCATTTTCATTATGATGTGTCTAGGTGTGGGTCTTTTGGGGTTCATTTTGATTGATACTGTGTTTCTTGAGCTTAAGTGTCTTTTCCTTCACTAGGTTAGGGATGTTTTCTGTCATTATTTCTTCAAACAAGTTCTCTAATCCTTACTTGGATTCTTCTCTCTCTGGCACCCTTATGATGAGGATATTGTTATATTTCATATTGTCCCAATGCTCCCTTAAACCGTCTTCCTGCTTTTTAATTTTTTTCCCCTAATTGTTGCTCTGATTGTTTTTGTGTTTTTTTTTTCTACCTTGTCTAATAATTCACTGGTTTGGTCCTCAGTTTCTTCTAGTCTACTGTTGATTCCTTCCAGTGTATCTTTTATTTCAGCTATGTCATTCTTCATTTCCAATTGATTCTTATTAAGTTGCTTGAGCCTCCTTATAACCATTATTTTGAACTCTATATCTGATAAATTGTTTCTATTTCATCTAGTTCTTTTTCTGATGATTTCTCCTTTTCTTTCATTTGGGTGTCCTTTTTCTCCCCATTTTATTGTGCTGGTTGTCTGGGAGTACTAAGTCAAGGCTGCAGGGTGTGAACAGGGCCTCATTTTCAGTAGTTCCAGGGTACTGGGTCCATCAGCCAGGTCCTGATGGCAGGCATATGTGTTGGAGAGGCATTGGGTCATGATGGCAGGGCCAGGTGCCATAGGTCAAGTCTGTAGTCCAGTTAATCAGGCAGGCCAGTCACTGTGAGTCAAGGAGTCAGGAAGGCAGACAAGCAGGCCTGGTGGGTCTTGCCAAGGAGTTACAGCAGGCAGGCAGGCAGGGAGACCATGCACACTGTACCAAGGCAGAAAAGCAGGCAGGAAGACCAGCAGGCAAGCTGTAAGTGTCCTGTCAAAGGAGTGGACCAGGCCGGCAGGCAGGCCTAATACCACATCATGGAAGCACAATAGGCAGGCAGGCATACAGGCCAGGTGTACCCAGTTCTGGAGGCAGTCCAGGCAAGCAGGTCAGCTGTGCACCCTCTTTAAAGAGGCAGGCAGATGGCCATGTGTCCCTGTTAAGGAGGTAGGCAGACAGACAGGCAGGCAGGCTGGCTGTAGGCACCCCATCAAGGAGGTACTCTTGGCAGGGATGCCCCAGACCTGCCATGCGACCCCATCAAGGGGGCATGTAGGTTGGCTATGGGCACCAGGTCAGGAGGCACAACCCGGTCAAGGACAGCCTTAATTAAAATTTTATTTAAAAAACTTTACACATCAGAAAACAGTAAAAAGGCAACCAACAGAATGGGAAAAAATATTTGCAAGTCACATATTTAATAAAGGACTGATATTTAGAATATATAAAGGATTATTAAAACTCAATTACAAAAAGACAATCCACTCTAAAAAGGGCACAGAACTTGAGTTGACATTTCTCCAAAGAAGGCATGCAAGAGAAAATATATACAAAATCACTAATCATTAGAGAGATATGATTGAAAACCACATTGAGATAGTATTTCACACCCATTAGGTTGACTATCATTTGAAAAAGCAAAAACAAAACAAAAACGGAAAACAAGTGTTGGGAGGATGTACAGAAATTGGAACTCTTGTGCATCACTGGTGGGAATGTAAAATACAACACAATATGGAGGTTCTCAAAAAATAAACAGAAAACTACTATATGATCCACCAATTTTACTTCTGGTAACAAAGTGAAAAGAACAGAGCAGGGTCTCAAAAAGATTTTTACAGGCTTGTGTTCATAACAGCATTATTCATAATAGCCGAAATGTTGAAGTAACCCAAATGTCCATTGAAGAATAAATGGATAAGCAAAATGGGTATATACATACAATGGAATATTTTTGTCATTGAAAAGCAATGAGATTCTGATACATGCTACTACATTGATAAACCTTGAAGACATTATGCTAAGTGAAATAAGTCAGGCACAAAACAACAAATATTCTATTATTCCAATTATATGGGCCACCAAGAATAGTAACATTCATAGAAATAGAAAGTAGAATGGTAGTTACCAGAGAATGGGAACTTATTAATGGATACAAAGTTTCCGTTTGGGATGATGAAAAAGTTCTGGAAATAGATATAGTGGTGATGGTTGTACAACAATGTGAGTGCACTAGCTGTCACTGAACTAACTGTACACTTAAAAATGGTTAAAATAGTAAGTTCTATTTTATGCACATTTTACTATGATAAAATAAATCTGCTTGAAGTTGTGAACCTTGAGGACTAAGAAGGGCTAAAAAAAAAAGAAGACAGAATCTAGCAGCCATTTCTACACAGGGAACTCTCATGCAAACTGCATGTCATGGAAAAGCCTCTGCACTAAACTACCTACCTCTCCGCACAGCTAGACTTCCTGCCTGCACTCTGTTACTCCCAACTGAACTAGTCTTATAAAGAAGTTCCTGGAACCTTCATGCATTGTTGATGAGAATGCAGACTGGTGCAGCTATGGTGGAAAGCAGTATCCAATTACCTCAAAAAAATTAAAAATGGAACTTCCCTATGACCCAGCAATTCTACTTCTGGGAATTTATCTGAAGAAACCCACAACACTAATTCAAGAGAATGTATATACCTATATTTAAATGTAAGTCAAGAAATCATAAAAATCATAAAAGAATACATAGGTAGTAAAATCTTAGATATCTCTGGCAACAATATTTTTGCCTATATGTCTCTGACGGTAAGGGAAACACGGGTAAAAAACAAATGGGACTACATTAAGCTAAAAAGCTTCTGCACAGAAAAGAAAAAAAAAAATTCAACCCACTGTATTTCAGAAGAACATATTCACCAATGATATATCTGATAAGGGGTTAATTTCCAAAATATATTTAAAAAGTATACAACTCAACACCAGGAAGACAAACAATCTAATTTAAAAATGGGCAAATGACCTGAATGGACACTTCTCAAATGAGTACATATAAATGGCAATTAGACATGAAAAAATGCTCACTTTAAATGGTTTGGCTCAGTGGATAGAGTGTCAGACCACAGACTGAAGGATCTTGGGTTTGATTTTAGTCAAGGGCAGGTACCTCAGTTGCAGGCTCCATCCCAGACCCCGGTTGGAAAGTGTGCAGGAGACAACCAATCAATGTGTCTCTCTCATGTCAGTGTTTCCTTCTCTCTGTCTCTCCTCCTCCCTTCCACTCTCTCTAAAAAAATCAATGGAAAAAATAAACAAGTACATAAATATATAAAAGAAAAATGCTCAAGGTCCCTAATCATCAAAGACATGCAAATAAAAACTACTATGAGGTATCACCTCACAGCTGTCAGAATGGCTCCTCTTAATAAATCTACAAACAACAAATGCTGGCAAGGATGTGGAGAAAATGGAATCCTTGTGCGCTGTTGGTGGGAATGCAAACTGGTGCAACCACTGCAGAAAACAGTATGGAGTTTCCTCAAAAAATTAAAAATGGGACTGCCTTTAAACCAGTGATCCCACTTCTGGAAATATACCCTAGGAATTCTGAAACACCAATCAGAAAGAAGAAAGAATATACACGTCCCTATGTTTATAGCAGCATCATTTACAATAGTCAAGATCTGGAAACAGCCCAGGTATCTATCAGTAGATGAATGGATAAAAAAGTTATGGTACATTTACACAATGGAATACTTTATAGCTATAAAAAAGAAGAGACTTTTACCCTTTGCCACAGCATTTATTATGCTCAGTAAAATAAGCCAGAAAGAGAAAGACAAATACTATGATCTCACTAATATGTGGAACCTAATAAACAAAATTAACTGAAGAACAAAATGGAGTCAGAAGCATGGATACATGGGACACATTGGCTGGTACCCAGCAGAGGGGTAGGAATGAATGGATAAAGAACGTGAAGAGATTAGCTAAAGAATATATAGGTATACCCCACTGACATGGACAATAGTTTGGTGAAGGCCAAAGGAGGGAAAGGTTGGGATGGGTCAGGGTGTGCAAAGAGTGGGAACAAGGAGGACACCTGCAATTATGTCAACATTAAATTTTTTTTATTTTAAATAAATAAATAATAATAAGATAATTTAAAAGAAAAATCTGCCATTTAAAAAAGAAATAAAAAACATCATAACTAAAATTAAGAATTCAGTGTTAGGTTTGCAAAAGATTAGAAAATTTTGAAGAAAAAAATAGTGAAATGGATAAAATAGATCAGAAGAAAAATATCCAAAAGAAACCATAAAATAAATGGTTGGAAAACACAGAAGAGAAAGTAAGGAACAGAGGAAACAGTCACAAATCCTAATATACATAATGACTTTGAACTTTCCAAGACCAACAAAAAGCATCAATTTACAGATTCAAGAACTGCAAAGAAAACCCAAGCCAAAGAAATAAAAATAAATGTACACTTAAAAATATCAGAGTAAAATTGGGAGCAGGATTGGGGTGGGACAGAGGAAGGGAAAAGAAAAGGCAAAAAGAAAATCATAAAAGCAATAAGAAAGATTACTTTCAAAAAAGCAACAAGGTTTAAAGTTAATGGAATAATATCTTCACTGTTCTGAATCCTATTTTACAGCAAAAAATGTCCTTCATAAATGAAGGACATTGGCAGGATTTGTTTTAGGTAGGAGAGCATTAAGGGGGCAGCTGATCGATGTTTCTCTTTCATTGATGTTTCTGTCTCTCTGTCCCTCTCCCTTCCTCTCTCTCTAAAATCAATAAAAATATATTTTAAAAAAATTTTTATAAAGAAAAAGAATTAAATATACTATAGAAAATCAAAAGCTGAAATAACTTATCACTAGCAGACCTGACCTATGGGAAAGCTAAAGGATATTCTTGAGGCAGAAGAAAATTTATCCCAAATAGCAAGTTTGAGATGCAGAAACAAATGAAAATTATAAATATACAGATTAATCTAAACAACTATTAATTGTTTATTATTATTTTCATAAGATTTATATTGTAGGCAGAATCAGAATTGCATGATGAGAGGAGATGAAACTGAACTAAAGTGTTCTGATGTCCTGCATTGCTCAGGAAGAAGGTAAAAGTACAAAGTAATATTTAAGCCTGATAAGTCAAGATATAGGCTATGATCTCAGAAAAAACTGCTAAAAGAATCATGAGTGCATATCGTCCAAAATGCCAAAAAAATGGAATAATTTATTAATCAAAAAAATCATTAAAAAAAAAAGACAAGAAAAAGAAGAGTAGAAATTATATAGGTTATAAAGTTATTTTCCAATGTAAAAATATTATATTCAATATCAAAGTAGAAAATATGTAAACACAAGCTAAAATAAAATGTAAATAACAATATTAATGTCATAGTAGACTTTAAGGCAAAAAATATTACTAAATAGGAGGGAGGCACCTCAAAATAAGAAAATATTTTGTTCACTCAGAATATATAAAAATTCTAAACATGTATTTATCTAATAACATAGCATTATAATATATACAAAAAAGTGGGAGAAATATAAAGATAAATAGTTAGTGGAAAATAATAAAGCAAATTGGTAAAATATAAGTGAAAGTTTAGATCTTAAAAACATAATCAGCAAATTAAACCTGAATTTATACAGAATACTGCATCCACAACTGCAGAATAAGCATTATTTTCAAGGGCAAATGAACCTCTTACAAATATTGATCATATATTGAGTGATAAAAAAACAAGTCTCTAAAAATTATAAAAAATTAAAAGCACACAGTATCTTCTCTGACCATAAGACAATTAAGATATAAATAAATTTTAAAATATAATTAATAAAAAGTACATGGTTTGAAATTAAGAAAATGTTTATAGGTAATATAAAAGCAAAAAAGTGCAGTAAGAAATTAAAATTAAAGAGAGATGAAGAAGAATGAAAATTAGAAAATATTTCAAAATAATGTTTTGTGGGGAAAAAAGGTGTGCATAAAAGGAAGTTTTTATCTCTAAGTGCTAAAAATAATAAGTAACTATCTCAATAAATAAAAAACTACAAAATACACAAAGGAAAATGGTAAAAATAAGTACTAAAGACAAAAGTAAAAATTTAACAAAATAGGAAATTATATGCAAATAGAATCAACAAACCAAAAGTTGGTTTTCAAGTTGATTTTTTATTAAAGAATACTATAGATACAGGAAAGTTCACATACCACTAAGTATATAGCTCAATAACTTTTCACAACTTGAACATCCTCATAAGCAACACCCAGGTAAAGAGAGGCACTACCAGCACCTTTATGTTCCCTTCCATTACTACTCCCACAAGAGAAACTACTACTCTAAAGATTACTTTACCCCGTTGGTTGTTTATATTAATGAACAGCAATTCGGTTCTTTCAGATGAATAAAATTGATATGTACCTCGCGGGGGTATCAAATTTAAAAAGAGAACAAGTACAAAAATAGTCAGTGTCAAGAATGAGAAAGGCAACATCACTATAGATCCTGCAAAATAAATGTAATAAGAGAATATTATTTCATCTTAAATGTAATGTGAAAATGTATTTTTTAAATTCTATCTTAACCCTTATGCATTGCTGATAGGAAGGTAAATTTGTATACCCATTATGGAAAACAGTATGGAATTTCTCCAAAAAATTAAGAATAGAGCTACCATATGACCCAGCATTCCCTCATCTAGGTATCTACCCTAAAATTTTGAAAACATTTATTTGTAAAGATGTATGTATTCTTATGTTTATTGCAGCACTATACACAATATTCAAGACATGGGAACATTCTAAGTGGCCTTCAATGGATGATTGAATAAAGAAGATGTGGTATATATGTACACAATGTATATATGTACTATTCACCCACGAGAGAGGATGAAATACTGCCATTTGCAACAACAAGCAAGGATATTGTATTTTTTTAATTTTATTTTTGTTTAAAATATTACAGATGTCCTTTTTTCTCACCAATGACCCATTCCACCCCATCCCATACCCCTCCCCAGTCCCTCTCGCCAACATTGTCTGAGTCCTTGGGTTGTGCATATATGCATATAAATTCTTTGGTTACTCTCTCCCCCTCCACCAGCCCGCCCTCCTCCATCACTCTAAGATTCGTTAGTCTCATCTATGCTTCCCTGTCATTAAATCTATTCTGTTCATCAGTTTATTAAGCTCTTTAAATTCCACATATAAGCGAGATCATGTGATGTTTGTTTTTCACTGCCTGGCTTATTTCACTTAGCATAATTTTCTCCAGGTTCATCCATACTGTCCCAAAGGGTATGAGATTCTTCCTCTTTACAGCTGCGTAGTATTACCTGGTGTAAATGTACCACAGCTTTTTTATCCACTCATTTACTGATGGGCACTTGGGCTGTTTCCAGATCTTAGCTATTGTAAACTGTGCTGCTATGAACATCCAGGTAAATATATTCTTTCTGATTAATGGTTCATGATTTTTAGGATACATTCCTAGGAGTGGAATCACTGGGTCAAAAGGCAGCTCCATTTCTAATTTTTTGAAGAATCTCCATACTGTTTTCCATAGTGCTTGCACCAGTTTGCATTCCCACCAGCAGTCTACTAGGGTTCCCCTTTCTCCACACCCTCCCCAGAACATGTCGTTTGTTGATTTGTTGATGGGAGCCATTCTGACAGGTGTAAAGTGATACCTCATTGCGGTTTTAATTTTCATCTCTCTGATGATTAGAGACATTGAGCATTTTCTCATGTGTCTCTTGGCCATCTGTATGCCCTCTTTGGAGAAGTGTCTACTCAGGTCCTTTGCCCATTTCTTAATTGGGTTGTTTGTCTTCCTCTTGCTGAGTATTATGAGTTCTTTGTACACTTTGGAAATTAGTCCCTTATCAGATACATCCATGGCAAATATGCTTTCCCAGACAGTGGGGTTCCTTTGTATTTTGAGGTTGTTTTCTTTTGCTGAGCAGAAACTTTTTAGTTTGATGTAGTACCATTTGTTTATTTTTTCATTTGTTTCTCTTGCCCTAGGAGATGTACCAGTGGAAAGTCCATTACGTGGGATGTCTGTGACTTTATTGCGTATGTTTTCTTCCAGGATTTTTATGGTTTTGTGACTTACATTTAAGTCTTTTATCCATTTTGAGCTTATTTCTGTGTATGGTGAAAGTTGGTGGTCTAGTTTCATTCTTTTGCATCTATCTGTCCAATTTTCCCAGCACCACTTACTGAAGAGGCAGCCTTTACTCCATTGTATACTCTTCCCTCCTTTGTGAAATATTAACTGACCATAATGGCGTGGATCTATTTCTGGGCTCTCTGTTCTGTTCCATTGATCTATATGCCTGTTGTTGTACCAATACCAGGCCATTTTGATTACAGTGGCTTTGTAATACAGTTTGAAGTCTACTAATGTGATCCCTCCCACTCTGTTCTTTTTTCTCAAGATGGCTAGAGCTATCCTGAGTCTATTTTGGATTGATATAAATTTTTGAAATGTTTCTTCTATGCCTGTGAAATATGCTGTTGGTATTTTAATAGGAATTGCATTGAATTATAAATTGCTTCCGGTAATATGGACATTTTAATGACATTAATTCTTCCAATTCATGAGCATGGTATATTCTTCCACTTGTTTATATCTTCCTCTATTTCTTTTTTCAGTGTCACATAGTTTTCCGAGTACAGGTCTTTTACATCCGTGGTTAAGTTTATTCCTAGGTATCTTATTTTTTTAGTTGCAATGGTAAATGGTATTGCTTTTTTAGTTTCTCTCTCTGAAAGTTCATTGTTGGTGTATAAGAATGCCATTGATTTCCGGGTGTTGATTTTGTATCCAGCTACCTTTCCAAATTCGTTTATCAAATCTAGTAGTACTTTGAGTGAGTACTTTAAATGTACAATGTCATGTCACCTGCAAATAATGACAGTTTTACATCCTCCTTTCCAATTTGGATACCTTTTATGTTTTCTTCCTGTCTGATGGCTATGGCAAGGACTTCCAGTACTATGTTGAATAAGAGTGGTGAAAGTGGACATCACTGTCTTGTTGCAGCTTTTAATGGAAATGGTTTTAGTTTTTGCCCATTGAGTATGATGTTGGCTGCAGGTCTTTCATATGTGGCCTTTATTATGTTGAGGTATGATCCCTCTATTCCCCCTTTGCTGAGACTTTTTATCAGAAATGGTTGCTGGATTTTGTCACATGCTTTTTCTGTGTCCATTGATATGATCATATGATTTTTGTCCATTTATTTTATTTGATGTATCACATTTATTGATTTGTGGATGTTGTACCAGCCCTGCATCCCTGGAATAAATCCCACTTGGTCATGGTGTATGATCTTTTTAATGTATTACTGGATACAGTTTGCTAGTATTTTAGTGAGGATTTTAGCATCTATGTTCATCAGGGATATTGGCTTGTAATTTTTTCTTTGTAGTATCTTTATCTGGTTTTGAGATTAGGATGATGCTGGCCTCATAAAAAGAGTTTGGGAGTTTTCCCTCCTCTAGAATTTTCTGGAATAGTTTGAATAGAATAGGTGTTAATTCTTCTTTGACTATTTGGTAAAACTCACCTGTAAATCCATCTGGTCCAGGACTTTTGTTTGCTGGGAGTTTTTTGATTATTGCTTCAATTTCATTAGATGTTATCTGCCTATTCAGGTTTCGGCCGCTTATTGATTCAGCTTTGGAAGGTTGCATGCTTCTAGAAATTTGTCCATTTCATCCATGCTGTCCAGTTTGTTGGCATATATTTGCTCATAGTATTATCTTAAAATCCTATGTATTTCTGTTGGGTCAGTTGTTATATAGCCTCTTTCATTTCTGATTTTATTTATTTGGGTCCTCTCTCTTTGTTTCTTGATGAGTCTGGCTAAAGGTGCATTAACCTTATTTATCTTTTCAAAGAACTAGCTCTTGGTTTCATTGATTTTTTTTGTATTATTTTTTTAGTTTCTATGTCATTAATTTCTGCTCTGATCCTTATTATTTTCTTCCCTCTATTTCTTCGGGGGTTCTTTTGCTGCTTTCGTTTTAGTTCTTTTAGTTGTTGTGTTAGATGGTTCATTAGATCTTTTTCTTGTTTCTTAAGATAGGCTTTTAATGCTATGAATTTTCCTCTCAGGACTGCTTTTGCTATGTTCCATAGATTTTGGGGTTGTTGTCTGTTCATTTTGGTTACTTTCCATGACGTGTTTGATTTCTTCCTTGATCTCATTGGTAACCCACTCATTGTTTAATAGCATGCTATTTAGCTTCCATGTGTTTGAATATTTTTGAGTTTTTTTATAGTGGTTAATTTCTAGTTTTATGGCATTGTGATCTGAGAAGATGCTTAATATGATTTCAGTCTTCTTAATTTGTAGAGATTTGCCTTGTGCCCTAACATGTGGTCTGTTTTTGAGAATGTTCCATGTGCACTTGAGAAGAATATGGATTCTGCTGTTCTGGTGTGAAATGTTCTGTAAATATCAATTAAATCCATTAGGTCTAGTGATTCATTTAAGGTCTGCATTTCCCTGTTGATTTTTTTGTCTTGATGATCTGTCTAATGCTGACAGTTGGGTGTTAAAGTCCCCCACTATGATTGTATTGCTATCAACCTCCCCTTTAAGGTCCCCCAAGTAATTTTTTATATATTTAGGTGGTCTTATACTGGGTGCATAAATGTTCGTAAGGGTTATTTTTTTGTGTTGGATTGATCCCTTTAGTAACATGTAGTGACCATCTTTGTCCCTCATTATGGTCTTTATTTTGAAGTCTGTTTTGCCAGAAGTAAGAATTGCTACTTCAGCTTTCTTTTCTTTCCATTTGCATGGAATGTTTTACTTCATCCCTTCACTTTTAGCTTGTGTGAGTCTTTTGCTCTCAGGTGGGTTTCTTGTAGATAGCATATATTTGAGTCCTGTTTTCCTATCCATTCATCTACCCTTTGCCTTTTGATTTGACCATTTATTCTGTTTACATGTAAGGTTACTATAGATATCAACTTATTTAATGCCATTTTCCCCCTTTATGCTGATGTACCTTTCTCTCACTATTCTTTCCTTTTCTTAGAGCAGTCCTTTTAGCATTTCTTGAAATGTTGGTTTAGTGGTACTGAACTCCTTTAGCCTTTTTTTGTCTGGGAATCTTTTTATTTCACCTTCAATTTTAAATGATAGCCTTGCTGGATAAAGCAATCTTGGTTGCATGTTCTTGCTTTCATTGCTTGGAGAACTTCATGCCACTCCCTTCTGGCCTGAAGAGTCTCTGTTGAGAAATCAGCTGTCAGCCTTATGGGGGTTCCCTTGTAGGTCACTGCTTGTCTCTCTCTTGGAGCCTTTAATATTTCCTTTTTGTCCTTGCCATTTGCCATTTTAATTATGATGTGTCTTGGAGTGGGTCTCTTTGGGTCTCTCTTGATTCGAACGGTCTGTGCATCTTGAAGTTGTGTGGCTTTCTCCTTTGCCAGCCTAGGGAAGTTTTCTATAATTATTTCCTCCACCAAGTTCTCTATCCCTTTCTCTCTTTCCTCCCCCTCTGGCACTTTTATAATGCAAATGTTGTTTCACTTCATGTTTTCCCCAAAGCTCCCTTAGACTGTCCTTCTGCTTTTTAAGTGTTTTTTCTTTTTGCTGTTCTGACTGTGTAATTTTTTCTATCTTGTCTTCTAAGTCACTTATTCTATCCTCTGCTTCATTGAACCTGCTTTTAACTCCTTCCAGTGCATTCTTGATATCAGATACAGCATTCTTTATCTCTGACTGAGTTTTGATTAGGGTATTTATCTCTTCTTTCATGTTTTCACTAAGGTCCTCGATCTTATCATCTAGTGTCTTCTTAAGTCCCTTGAACATCTTCATCATCCATACTCTGAACTCCATTTCTGATAACTTGCTTAACTCCATCTCATCATAGTCTTTCTGGTGATGTTTTCTTTTCTTTAATTTGGGGGTTTTTTTTTGTCTCCCCATTTTGTTAGGTCTTAGTGTTTGTATCTATAAATTAGATATATTTGCTGTCCCCCAGTCTTGTGGGATTGGATTTTGTCTTGTGAGTCCAGTGGAGCCCAGAGGTGTGTTTTCCTTATACTTCTGAGCTCTTTGCTCTGAGTGTGCGCCTCCTGGGGGTGTCCCTTTTGTGGTTTCTTTATGTTCTCCTGTTGTGGTTGGGTCTAGATTGCCGTTGATCAGTCCTTGGGTGGACCCTCTTCTCAGGTTGGCTAACTGTGTCTCAGCCCCAACCTTTTCATGTAAGCTGTTGTACGGGTGCTGGCAAGCCAGAACAATACACAATTAAACTTCCAGAAACAAGAAGTATCTTACAAAATATCTTGACAGTCACAATGAAAATAACCCATGTAAAAATAGAACTGGGAGAGTGCAGGGAGAACACACACACACACACACACACACAATGCTTTAAAAAAAAGAAAGAGAGAAAGAAAAGTAAAGCTTATATAGAGAGAGATGTATATTGTTGTTAATACTGGTGAAAATTTAGAAAACAATAATAAAATAAAATGTAAAAAATAGAGAAGCTCCTGGGAGATTACAGAAGATTCTGAAAGAAGGGCCAGCAAAAAATTAAGAGAGAGAATAAGAATAGGATAATAGTTGAAAATGAGAAAACAAAAATACAATAAAGAGAATAAGAGAAACTAACAATCGAACAAAAAGACAAGAAGACAGAAGGGAAGATAATGAAAGAATGAAAGAAAAGTAGAAAAAGAAAAAAAAAAGAAAAAAAGTTATGCCATTGGATCAAGATGAGAGATAGAGATAAATCCCAGACAGGGAGGGAGTTTGGTAAGAGATTTGGGGGAAGCTATAGAGGAAAGCAGTAAACTTGGTTATAATGATAAAGTCTCAGTTATTAAGCAGGGATATTAAGAAAGTCTTGATATTAGAAGCAAGGATAAAACAAAACAAAGCAAATGACCAAAACAAAACTAAAAACAAGCTAAGCAAGACAAAATTCTTTTATAGAAAAGAAAAGAAAAAAATGTAAAAAAAAAAATTAATATTATAAAATTTAAAAAAGAAGAAAAAACAAATTTTCTCCCCTTCCTCTTCTTCTTAAGGAAAAAAGAGAAAAAATAAATAAACCCACAAACAAAAGAACCCAAAAGCCAAAAAAAACACAAAACCAGAACCAAACAAAAGAAAAAAAAGGAAGAAAAAAAGGTAGTCAATCAGGTGAGTTTCTTCTGGGCTACTTATGCTGTCTGAGGGTCACTGATTTCAGTTCTCTTGGGAGGTATTTGTGTATCAACTAATGTGAGGAGCCATCTAAGTTTGGCTCTGGTGTCCTTAGGTAGATGGTTGATCTGAAGCTCTTTGTGGACCACCTCCTCTTGTCAACTATTTTGCAACCTTGTAGTTGCAAGGTTGAGTCTTCTGTAGAGTCTTTAGAGTTCAGGGTGGCTAGTGTAGCCCAAGGTATCACTCCCCTTAGAGGTGTCGCTGTCAGGTGCTCACTCTGCGGGAGTTAGTCTCTGCTCCACAGCAAGCTCCTCAGTCCCTACCTTGTCCTCTGATTCTAGTTCCCCATGCTCTGACCTGCTGCAGTTTCAGATTGATTTCAGCTTGTTGTATTTTCTGTATGGGCCGTTTTGGCAGCCTGGGCTCAGTGGGTTTGATTTAAAAAACATTCTGGTGAATCCTTTGCCTGCCCTGACCCCAGCAAAGGTTTTCAGCATTTCCTCCAGCTCCCAAACAACAGTCCCTGACAGTCTTATTCTTATGATGTCCTCCTGTGAGCTGCTCTCCCTTCCCCCTCAGGACTGTGCCCTGTGGGTGTGTCTGGGGCCCCAGTGAGCTGGACCAGCCCCTTTCTTGTTGGGGGCAGTGCTCCTGGCTATAGGAGAGGTGGGCAGGCTTCGCCCCTGCCTGCTTAGCTCTGCTTGATTGGTCGCACCAGGCCCTCCCCTCAGACTGTCTACTGTGCAGACCTCAATCCCAGCCTCCGCTGGGCTGTCCACGCAGTGCATGCCGGTAGGGTGGGAACCAGTTCCGCAATCAAACTTGCAAACGCACAAAGAAAAACACAGGCAGAGTCGGCCCTGCAAGGTCCCGCTGCCCATGCACCAAGGCACCCAGTGGGAGGGGACCCAAAGTCAGCTCCACGCAGCTCCCGGCACAGCTGGTCTCAGCAAAGCTGGAGCGGTTTCATGCACCACCACGGCACCCCTCAGGGCTTGCCCCAATCCTAGCACCGGAAGCACAGGGCCAGGAGGGCTCCTCCCCTCCCCCATTCCATGGAGATTCAGCGTTTTCTGGGGCTCAACACAATGCCCCACAGGGGGGCAGACGGTCCCCTTGTGTGGCTGTTTAGCGCAGTCCTCTGGTCCCTTACCACTTGGATGCCACAGACCTTGGGATAGCCTTCCCTATGGTCGGCACCCTGAGCACTAGATGCCAGTCGCAGCTGCCACTAGAAGCTTTGTCTCGCTAGGAAGGTGCTGTCAGCCATTAGAGGCTTTGTTTCCTAGGAAAGCGCCAATCCCTCTGGGACTCACTGTTTCCCTGAGCTCCTCTTCCCTGTGTGTGGGGTGCTCCCCCTCTCATTGCTCTGGGTGTGGGATCCCGGCTTTTAGATGCCCGAGGGAAGGGAGCTTTGCAGCATCCAAGCCTCTGGGCTTGGAGCCCAGCACAGGCTTCAGGGGGGACTCCGCCTTCCTATGCTCTCCTTTCTTGCACCCCCCCCTTACCAGATTCTGTGATGTTTCTTCAGTGCTCCCCACTTGCACTCCATCCACTCAGGTATATTTCTCTGTTTTTTTCAAGCTGGTTACGTAGGATTTTAGGAGTAAATCGAGTATGGCTGGGAGCAGGGGTGCTCTGCTGCTTCTCACAGTGCTGCCATCTTCCCTCCTGCAACATGGAAGGATCTTGAGAGTATTATGCTAAATGAAATAAGTCAGATGGAAAAGCACAATAACCATATGATTTGACTCATATATGGGATATGAAAGAGAAAACAATAAATGAACAACAAAAAAACTCAGACATAGGCAACAGAAGAGTGATTACCAAGGGGAAAGAGGGATGAGGGGAAGATGAAAAGGGTAAATGGGGTCAAATTTATGATGACAAAAGATTAGACTTTGGGTGGTGAGCACATAATACAATATACAAATGATGTATTACAGAATTGTATACTTAAAATATAAATGTGATTAACTAATGTCACCTAAAAACTTTAATAAATACAAAATTTTACATAATAAAAAAAGAAACAAGGAGAAATAGAAATCTGAAGAATTCTGCAACTATTCATGAAACTGAATATAAAATTTAAAACTTTATATGAAAAACCACAAGGACCTTATTATTTCACAGGAAATTATTCCAAACATTTTTGGATGGGATAATTCCAATCTTCCATAAATTCATTCAGAATATAGGAAAGAGAGACTATGTTGGTAAACACTGTACTTGGAACCTCTCACAACCATATCAAAATTACAAAACAACTATAATTTAGAGCTAAAATTTAGCTGAGTAGAAGTTCTACAACTAAATATATAAAGAAGAAGCCACACCAAGATTGGTAGAAGGAGTAAAGACTCAAAACAAGCTGGTCCCATGCCTACATGTGCCCACCTACACTGGTTAAAAATCAGGAGGGATATCTCAGTTATGGAGGTCCCGCTAAGGTTCAGGGCTCCCAACCCCACATCAGAAACCCCAGCCCAGTGTTCCAGTGTCAGGAAGAGAAGTCCCCATAACTTCTGGCTGTAAAAGCTAGTGGAGATTTTGGCTGAGTGAGACAGAGAACTCTGAAGTCCTAGGCAGTTACTTTTAAAGGACCCACACAGACTTATTTGGACTCACTTGATCTGAGCTCCAGCACTGGGGCAGAAGCTTGAAATGTGCCTGTAACATAAAGGGAGGAACGGGATTCTCTGGCTTCAGGGTAAAGTTGAGGGGCAACTTTCTCCTAAACAGAAGGGCTGACAGAGGCTTTTGTTCCTTTGCTGAGCACTTCCTCACAGAGCCAGCAGGTTGATGCCATATCTGAGTCTCTATCAAGTTGGTTAACCTGTTTACTCCACCCTGGTGATTCCCTGAGACCCTGCCTCACCCAACTTTTGGCCCACCCAAGCTGTTTCCAGTGGATATTTCATACAAGTGACCTCTGAGTTTCATGCTTCAAACTTTCCTAAAATCTCTCAAACCAGCAGCATCTGGTTTCTGCATACCCTGTACCTTTTGCTTAGTGGCCCCAGGCCTGGGACTAGTGCCAGCTGGCCTTGGGTGGCAGCTTGGCCTCCCTAGGATACCTCCAAACACATCTTCAGATTGCTCTGTAGTTTGTGCCAGATTGCCCCAGTGAGGGAATAGGCAATGGCTAAAGTTCAACCTCCCAGAAGGCTCCAGAGCATCTGGTGGACAGCGGCAGACCACACCAGATTACCACACAATCACACCCATGCTACACACTCAAGGAGTGAATTCAACTGGCACCAAAACCCCACTGTAGCAAGTCCTGCTCCATAGCATCAGCCTCTGCCCAGCCACTCTATCTCTGTAGTTGGAGCCAGTCCTCCCTGCCTATTTACCTGGGGGTCAATTCCTCCTAGGGACATTCCAACAGCAATCAAGGCTCAGCAATGACAGGACAGTGCAGACATCCCACACAGGGAGCTCACCTGGAGCACCTAGCTCAGGTGACAGGAGAGGCTGTCAAACTGAGCACTATAGGACACCTACTATATGAGAGCACTCTACCAAGTCACCACTCTACCTAATACATAGAAACAAACAAAGAGTAGCCAAAATGAGGCAGAAAAACAGATCCCAAATGAAAGATCAAGAAAAATTTGTAGAAAAAGAACTAAATGAAATGGAGGCCAGCAAACTACCAGGTACAGAATTCAAAACAATGGTTATAAGGATGCCTAATGAGCTTAGAACTTCAACAGCATAAAAACAAAATGAAATATGGAAACCATAAAAAAATCTAGTCAGAAATGAAGGATAAATTTCAGAGAGTCAACAGTGAAGTAGTTGAAGCAGAGAATCAAATCAGCAATTTGACATGTAAGAAAGCAAAAATCACCTAATCAAAAAAGAAAAAAGAAGAAAAAATGAGGATAGTGCAGAGTCTCTGAGACAACTTCAAGCACAACAATATTTGCATCATGGAGTTGTCAGAAGGAGAAGAGAGAAAGAAAGAAATTGAAAACCTATTTGAAAAAATAATTACAGAAAAAAATCTCTAACTTGGAGAAGGAAATAGACACACAAGTCCAGGAGACACAAAGAGTCCCACACAAGATGAACCCAAAAAGGCCCACACCAATAAACCTCATAATTAAAATGCAAAAGATTAAAGATGAAGAGAGAATCTTAAAAACAGTAAGAGAAAAGCAGCTAGCTACCTACAAGAGAGCTTCCATAAGCTTGTTGGCTGATTTCTCAACAGAAACATTGCAGGCCAGAGGGACTATCAAGAAATATTCAAAGTGATAAAAAGCAAGGACCTACAAACAAGATTACTCTACCCAGCAAAGCTATCATTTAGAATCAAAGGGGAGATAAAGAGCTTCCCAGACAAAAGAAAAAAACTAAAGGAGTTCATCACCAACAAACCGGTATTATATAAAATATTAAAGGCTATTTAAAAAGATAGATTAAAACAATATGAACAATAAAATGACAATAAATATGTATCTATAAACAACTGAATCTAAAAAAATAAATGAACAAGCAGAACAGAAACAGACTCATAGATATGGATAACACTTTGATGTTTGTTACATAAGAGGGAGGATGGGAGATGGGTGTAAAAGGCGAAGGGATTAAGAAGCACAAATTAGTTGTTGCAGAATAGTCATGGGGATGTAAAATACAGTATAGAGAACATAGTCAATAATATTCTAATAATTATGTACGGCGTCAAATGGGTATGAGATTTATCAGAATGATCACTTAGTAAGCTATGTAATGTCTAACCACTGGGGTGTACACCTGAAACTAATATAATAACGTGTGTCAAGAGTAATTGAAAAATAAAATTATTTAAAATGGAGAACAAAAGTAAAGCTTTAACATTCACACAGGCCAACACTATGGAGGCAATGAGGCACATGAAAGAAAAAGCCCAAGATGGCTTCAGATACCAGCTCCCTCCAGGAGCTGTGGGCTATAGGCAAGTATGTGCCTTGCTTGCTATCTATAAACCCTAAGGCAGTCTTTCATAGTAATAAAGCCCTTAGGATTTAATATTTCTAATCAGTTTAAGCTCAAATTTTCACCCCTTTGCTGATTTGACATTGGCAAGACTGCCTCTGCACCATTTCTACCTCTCAGGTTTGCTTAATTTCTATTGTAAGTCTCCATTGCACCAGGTGACAGACACAACAGCCAATTCAGCTAATGAATCCCACTCTCTGCCACCACACACATATAAAGTATATTGCCTTTACCAGGGATGGATTTAATCTTTTTCTTTTAGATTTTAGAGGCTTTACTAAGTGACAAGTGAGAGGAGATGGGGCAAATGCAAGCTCTTGGTATCCAATAAGCAGCCCTCATCATATCTGGCTCTTGGTCTTCTACCTTTGCAACCTGGAGATTAACCTTGGTTTTTGTCTGGGAGATCCCTCAGGACTAGACATTCTTGGTTCAACTATCTGTGATACCACAAAAGGACCTGCTTGCCAAAAAACACCACACAGCCACTTCATCTCTTGGGTCTTCCTGCCTCCCCCAAAAGTCAGACTTCAATCTTCCCTCCAAGGTCAACATTGACTGGGGACTGGAAACAGAAAGCTTTCTCAGACTCTTATATTCCCTACTCTAGCTCAAGACATTTTTGTGTAGTCCTTGGGGCAAGGAATCCTCTTTACTAAATAATCATATGCCTTCTCCATTCATATTCCCATGACTTTAATTTTTGGCTTTCTTCTTTAAAGTCCAGGATTTTAAGTTTTCCTTATTAATCTCTCTCTTTCCTTCCTTGAGGAACTAAATAAAATGCTCTGGCTCTCTGGATCAGATGAAGGTCAAAGATTCAAGGAAATTCCGTTAAAAATATATCAATCAAAATTTTAGCCCTGGTCAGTGTGGCTAGGTTGGTTGGAGCACTGTCCCATACAACAAAAGTGGTGGGTTCAATACCTGGTCACAGCACATACTAAAGGTTGCAGGTTTGTTCCCTGGTCAAAGCACTTGTGGGAGGCAAACAATTGATGTTTCTCACTTACATTGATGTTTCTCTCTCTCTCCATCTCTTCCTCTCTCTCTGTTCCTCTCTCTAAAATCAATTTAAATATTTTATAACAAATGCCATATAAATATTTAATAAGTAATCTGTGTATAACATTCAACACTGTGCGTCATGCACTGTACTCACTCAACAAAGAAAATATCTTCTCATTATTCTTTTTCTATGTCAAAAAAATAGTTCTATATTTTTCAAAATGGACTTTGGAATCATTTGGTCTAGTTACATATTACATGCTAAAGAAGACTTTAGCATATATAGTCTTTCTACATATGTAGTCACACTACATACGCAGTGATTGTTAATATCTGCTCTACAATGGTAGCATGAGAGATACCCTTGGCCTCTCCCCCTGAAATTTTAACAAATTAATCAAATATAATTCAACAAAGAATTCCCAAAGAGGGAAGATGGTGGCACTGTGAGAAGTAGCAGAGCGCCCCCACTCCCAGCCATGGACTTGATTAACTCCTAAAATACTATGTAGCCAGCTTGGAAAAACCAGAGAAACATACCTGAGTGGACAGTGTGTGAGTAGGGAGCACTAGAGGAACATCATAGAGTCCGTTAAGAGAGGGAAGGCTTAGAAAGGGGGAGTCCCCCTTGAAGCCTGTGCTGGGTTCCGAGCCCAGAGGCTTAGAGGCTGCAAAGCTCCCTCCAATTGGGAGTGTGGACCCACATACAAAAGTGGGGCTCTCACACCCGGAGCAGAGGAGAGGGGAGCAGTGTGCCCTGGGCAGAGAGCAGAGAGACCTAGAGGAGGGGTGTGTCTGCAAGGAGAGGACTGTGCCTTCCTAGGAGACAAAGCTTCTAATAGCTACCCAACCAGCATCTAATGGTCAGGGTGCTGACCATAGAAAAGGCTGCGCCAAAGTGTGTGGGACCCAAGTAGTAAGGGACCAGAGAACTGCACTGAGCAGCCTCACACGGGGAGGCTCTGCCTCACTGTAACGCACTATGTTGAGCCCTGGAAAGCATTCAATGGGCATGGCGCTGGGGAGGGGAGGGGAGGGGAGGGGAGGGGAGGGGAGGGGAGGGGAGGGGAGGGGAGGGGAGGGGAGGGGAGGGGAGGGGAGGGGAGGGGAGGGGAGGGGAGGGGAGGGGAGGGGAGCCCTCAAGCCCTGAGCTCCCGGTGTGGAGAGTCTGAGATCTGTGACCAGCCCTGAGGGGGCCTTGGTGGTGCTGAGCTCCCAGTGGGGAGAGTCTGGGATTTGTGACCAACCCTGAGGAGCACCGTTGTGGTGTGTGGAGCCACCCCAGCTTTGCTGAGCTCAGAGGTGCAGAGAGCTGTGTGGAGCTGACTTTGGGCCCCCTCACACTGGGTGCCTTGGTGCGTGGGTGGTGGGACCTTGCAAGGCACACTCTCTGCCTGTGTATTGCTTTGCGCATTTTTGAGTTCTGATTGCTGAACTGGTTCCCACCTTCCCAGCATGCACTGTATGGACAGGCCAGCAGAACCTGGGATTGGTGTCTGCACAGTAGACTGTTTAAGGGCCGGCATGGTGTGGTGCGACCAACAAATCAGAGCTATGAAGGGAGGGGTGGAGCCTGCCTATCTCTCCTGCAGCCAAAAGCACTGCTCCCAAGAGGAAATGGGCTGGTCCAGCTCATTGAGGTCCCAAACACACCCACAGGGTACGGTTTCGATGGGGAAAGGGGAACAGCTTACAAGAGGACATTACAAGAATAAGACTCTCAGCTACTGTTCTTTGGGAACTGAACGAAAAGCTGAAAACCCCTACTGGGGGCTGGGCAGGCAAAGGGCTCACTGGAATGTTTTTTTAATCGAACCCACTGAGCCCAGGCTGCTGAAACGGCCCAAACAGAAAAGGCAACAAACTGAAATCAATCTGAAACTGCAGCAGGCCAGTGCATGGGGAACTAGAATCAGAGGATAAGGTAGGGATTGAGGAGCTTGCTGTGGAGCAGAGACTAACTCCCTCACAGTGAGTGCCTGACAGCAAAACCTCTAAGACGAATGATACCCAGAGCTGCACTAGCCATCCTGCACCCTAAAGACTCTACAGAAGACTGGAGTAATTTTGTCTTTCTTAGCTTATCTTTAGTTTTGTTCCTCTGGTAACTACAAAGTTGCAAAATAGCTGACAAGAGGAGGTGGTCCATGGAAAGCCTCAGATCAACCATCTACCTAAGGACACCAGAGCCAAATTTAGACAGCTCCTCACATGGGCTGATACATAAGTACCTCCCAGCAGAGCGGAAATCAGCATACAAAACAAAGAGCCACAGATAACATAAGCTACCCAGAAGAAACTCACCTGATTGACTTTTTTTCTTCCGTTTCTTTTTTTCTTTTCCTTTGTTTTTGGTTTTGGTTTTTTCTTTTTGTTTCTGTGTTTGTTTGTTTTTTCTCTTTTTTCCTTAGGAAGGAGAGAAAGGGAAGAAAAAAATTTTTTTTTTCTCTGTTTTAAATTTTATAATATATATTTTTAATTTTTTTAAACCACATTTTTTAACTAAATTTTTTTCCTTTTTCTTTTTTTATCAAAGAATTTTGTCTTCCTTAACTTGTTTTTAATTTTGTTTCTCTGTGTTGTTTTGTTTATTTGCTTTGTTTTGTTTTATCCTTACTTCTACTTTCAGGAATTTCTTGATATCCCTGCTTAATGACTGGGACTTTATCATTGTAACCAAGTTTACTGCATTCCTCTATATTTTCCCCCAAATCTCTTACCAGACTCCCTCCCTGCCCACTCTTTATCTCTCTCTCTCTTCCTCTCGATCCATTGGCATAACTTTTTCTTTCTTCTTTTCTTTCATTCTTTTGTTATCTTCCATTCTATCTTCTTGTCATTTTCTCTTTTCTCTTTATTGTATTTTTATTTTCTTATTTTCAAATATTATTCTATTCCTATTCTCTCCCTTAAGTTTTCTGTTAGCCCTTACTTTAGAATCTTTTCTCTGCTTCTGATATCTCCCAATAGCTTCTCCATTTTTTAGAATTTAAATTATTATTATTTTCTAAATTTTCATCACTTTTAACAACAATATACATCTCTCTGTTATTTTCTTTCTTTCTTTCTTTCAAGCTTTTTGTGTGTGTGTTCTCCCTTCACTCTCCCAGTTCTATTTTCATGTGGGTTGTTTTCATTGTGACTATCAAGACATTTTGTAAGATACTCCTTGTTTCACGGAAGTTTAGTTGTGAATTGTTCTGCCTTGTCAGCACCCGTATAACAGCTTACACGACAAAGTTGGGGCTGAGGGACAGTTAGCCAACCTGAGAGAAGGGTCCTTTCAAGTACTGGTCAACAACAATCTAGACCAAACTACAACAGGACAACATAAAAAAAACAAAAAAGTACACCCACAAAAGGGAAACACTTAGAGCAAAGAGCTCAAAGTATAAGGAAAACACACCTCTAGGCTCCACTGGACCCACAAGACAAAGTCCCATCCCACAAGACTGGGAGACCACTGGACCATTAAAAAACATATGGTAGCTGAATGGATAAGAAAATATATGCTGTCTACAAGAGGCCCACCTGAGAGCAAAAGACTCACAAAGGCTAAAAGTGAAGGAATGGAATAAAATATTACATGCAAATGAAAAGAAAGAGAAAGCTGAAGTAGCAAATCTTATTTCTGACAAAATAGAGTTCAAAATAAAGACCATAACAAGAGACAAACATGGTCACTACATAATACTAAAGGGATCGATCCAATAGGAGGAAATAACCCTTAGAAACATTTATGCACCCAATACAAGAGCACCTAAATATATAAAAAATTTCTTGAGGGACTTTAAAGGGGAGATTGACAGCAACACAATCATAGCAGTGGACTTTAACACCCCACTGTCAGCATTGGACAGATTATCAAGACAAAAAAAACAACAGGGAAACACAGACCTTAAATGACTCACTAGACCTAATGGATTTAATTGACATTTACAGAACATTTCATTCCAAAGCAGCAGAATACATGTTCTTCTCAAGTGCACATGGAACATTCTCAAAAATAGACCATATGTTAGGGGACAAGGCAAGTCTCTTCAAATACAAGAAGACTGAAATCATATCAAGCATCCTCTCAGATCACAATGCCATGAAACTAGAAATTAACCACTATAAAAAAACTCAAAATACATGGGGGTTAAATAGCATGTTATTAAACAATGAATGGGTAACCAATGAGGTCAAGGAAGAAATCAAACACTTCATGGAAAGAAACAAAAATGAATAGAAAACAACCCAAAATCAATGGGACCAGGGAAAAGCAGTCCTGAGACGAAAATTTATAGCATTACAAGCCTATCTCAAGAGACAAAAAAAAGACCTAATGAACCATTGAACACAACAACTAAAAGAAATAACATGAGAACAGCAAGAAAATCACTGAAGATGTAGAAGGAAGAAAATAATAAAGATGAGAGCAGAAATTCATGACATAGAGACTAAAAAACCAATAAAATAAATCGATGAAACCAAGAGCTGGTTCTTGGAAAGATAAATAAGATTGATACACCTTTAGCCAGACTCATCAAGAAACGGAGAACACCCAAATAAATAAAATCAGAAATGAAAGATGTGACATAACAAATGACCTAACAGAAATTCATAGGATTGTAAAAAAATACTATGAGCAACTATATGCCAATAAATTTGACAACATGGGGGAAGTGGACAAATTCCTAGAAGTATAAAACCTTCCAAAGCTTAATCAAGAAGAGGCAGAAAACCTGAATAGGGCAATAACAACTAATGAAATTGAAGGAGTAATCAAAAAACTCCCAGCAAACAGAAGTCCTCCACCAGATGGATTACAAGAAAGTTTTACCAAACATTCAAAGAAGAATTAACCCCTATTCTATTTAAACTATTCCAGAAAATTCAAGAGAAAGGAAAACTCCCAAACTCTTTTTTTTGAGGACAGCATAATCCTAATCCCAAAACCAGATAAGGACACTAAAAAGAAAGAAAATTACAGGCCAATATCCCTGGTGATCATAGATGCTGAAATCCTCACTAAAATACTAGCAAACCAGATCCAGCAATATATTAAAAAGATCATAGACCATGACCAAGTGGAATTTATTCCAAGGCTGGTATAACATCCGCAAATCAATAAATGTGATACATCACAGAAAAAAATGAAGGAATGAAGGACAAAAATCATATGATCATATCAATAGATGAAGAAAAAGCATTCAACAAAATCCAGCACCCATTTCTGATAAAAACTCTCAGCAAAGTGGAAATAGAGGGATCATACCTCAAGATAATAAAGGTCATATACGACAGACCTACAGCCAACATCATACTCAATGGGAAAAACTAAAATCATTTCCATTAAAACCGGAACAAGACAGAGATGTCCACTTTCACCACTCTTATTCAACATAGTACTGAAAGTCCTAGCCTCAGTCATCACACAGGAAGAAAACATAAAAGGTATCCAAATTGGAAAGGAGGATGTAAAACTGTCATTATTTACAGATGACATAATATTGTACATAGAAAACCGTAATGGCTCCATCAAAGTACTACTAGATTTGATAAACGAATTTGGCAAGGTAGCTGGATACAAAATCAACATCCAGAAATCAATGGCATTCTTACACACCAACAATGAACTTTCAGAGAGAGTAACTAAAAAAGCAATACCATTCACCATTGCAACTAACAAAATAAAATACATAAAAATAAATTTAACCAAGGATGTAAAACACCTGTACTCAGAAAACTACATGACAATGAAAAAGAATTAGAGGAAGATTTAAACATGTGGAAGAATATAACATGCTCATGGATTGGAATAATTAATGTCATTAAAATGTCCATACTACCCAAAGCAATTTATAAATTCAATGCAATTCCTATTAAAATACCAACAGCATATTTCACAGACATAGAACAAACATTTCAAAAATTTATATGGAACAAAAAAGACCCCGAGTAGCTGCAGCCATCTTGAGAAAAAAGAACAGAGTGGGAGGGATCACATTATTGGACTTCAAACTGTATTACAAAGCCATTGTAATAAAAACTGCCTGGTATTGGTACAAGAACAGGCATATAGATCAATGGAACAGAACAGAGTTCCCAAAAATAAACCCACGCCATTATGGCAGTTAATATTTCACAAAGGAGGCAAGTACATGCAATGGAGTAAAGACAGTCTCTTCAATAAGTAGTGCTGAAAAAATTGGACAGCTACATGCAAAACAATGAAACTAGACCACCAACTCTCACCATACACAAAAATAAACTCAAAATGTATAAAAGACTTAAATGTAAGTCACGAAACCATAAAAATCCTGGAAAAAAACATAGGCGGTAAAGTCACAGACATCCCACGTAGTGGACTTTTCATTGATACATCTCCTAGGTCTAGAGAAACAAGTGAAAAAATAAACATATTGCACTACATCAAACTAAAAAGATTCTGCACAGCCAAAGGAAACAATCTCAAAGTACAAAGGAACCCCGTGGTCTGGGAAAACATATTTGCCAAGGATGGATCTGATAAGGGGCTAATTTCCAAAGTGTACAAAGAACTCATACTACTCAGCATGAGGAAGACAAACAACCCAATTAACAAATGGGCAAAGGACCTGAATAGACACTTCTCCAGAGGACATACAGATGTCCAAGAGACACATGAGAAAATGCTCAATGTCGTTCATCATCAGAGAGATGAAAATTAAAACCACAGTGAGGTATCACTTCACACCTGTAAGAATGGCTACCATCAACAAGTGAACAAATGACTTGTGGTGGTGAGGATATGGAGGAAGGGAAACCCTAATACACTGCTGGTGGGAATGCAGACTGGTGCAACCACTATGAAAAACTGTATAGAGGTTCCTAGAAAGATTAAAAATGGAACTTGTTGGGAGCCGGTGACGTGTCTGGATATGGTCCACACCACCTGAGGGTCTGGAGTCAGGGTCTCGACCCTTCCCACAATTAACCTTGATATTGAGTGCCCGCTACATGTCTGGACCCAACCCTCCCCCCAGGTTCCTGTGGGGAGCCGAAAAGAAGATTGTTACAAAGGTCTGAGCTCAGGCAGGAGGCAGGATGTTTATGCTGAAAGTGTGTTTGTGCAGCCAAGAAAGAACTACTTTGTATCACCCTCAGTTCCTTACCAATTGTTTGTTACTCATTATATAATAAAGGCGTTGAAGCCATTTGAGGCTTCACCTCATTGGAGGGCAGCCCTCCTGATCCCATAACTTTGTTTGTCTCTTTAATTCCCACCACTCGAACTCAGCTTTGTTTGTCTTTCAGACTGGTTCCTGACAGGAACTGCCTTTTGACCCAGTGATTCCACTTCTAGATATATATCCTAAGAATTCTGAAACACTAATCTGAAAGAATGTATGCACCCCTATGTTCATAGCAGCACAATTTACAACAGCTAAGATCTGGAAACAGCCCAAGTGCTCATCAGTAGATTAGTGGATAAAAGCCCTGTGGGACATATACAGCATGGAATACTAGCCAGCTGTAAAAAAGAAGGTTCTTATACCCTTTGTAACAGTATGGATGGACCTGAAAAAATTATGCTAAGTGAAATAAGCCATGCAGAGAACGACAAACATCACATAATCTTGCTTATATGTGGAATCTAAAGAACTTAATAAACTGATGAACAGAATAGATTCAATGATATGGAAGCATAGATCAGACTGATGAATGTCAGAAGGATGGAGGAGGGTGGCTGGGTGGAGGAGGAGAGAGTAACCAAAGAATTTATATGTATATAGACACAACCCAAGGATATGGACAATGGTGGGAAGAGGAAATGGGCAGTGAGGTGGGACAGGGTGGAATGGGTCATTGGGGAGAAAAATATTCATAATATTTTAAACAAAATAAATAAATAAAATAAATAAATAAATAAATAAATAAATAAATAAATAAATAAATAAATAAAAATAAATAATAAAAGAATTCCCTAGTCAACAAAGAGGCACACCTGAGAGACCGGTTCATCGAAACATTAAAAGTTGGGCAACCGGGAATAAACAGGGAGAGAAGAAGGGGGGAAACTTGGAAGACCCTCAGATGCAGCCTTGTAGACAGGAGCTTGTGATGTGGCTGGGAGAAGGGAGGAAGATAGTGGTAGTCAGCATTTTGTTCAGCTAACCAGGTGGAACAAAGAACTCTAGGGGCAGCCCAGCAGGGCAAGCAAAGCAAACAATAACTGAGCAAGCAGATGCCTGAGAGAGCATGGGGTTCTGCCATGCGGCTATGCGCTGTTGGGTTGGATTGTTTCTGACAACGAAATGGAACCACAGAGCCCTGTCACCCTTGGACTCTAATAACTTGCCTCCCACTGCCCTAGGTGCCAGGTTGAGGAACATTGTATCTGTGACTGAACCCTGGATTTGGAACCTGGGAGTGGACCCCACAGAGGCCCAGGGTCCAGGGTCGCCATTACAGTAAGGGGAAAAAGAAGCCCCAAACCCACACAGCCCAACTATACTGGCTTAAGGAAGCCTCAGAGGTCAAGTATAGAAGATCATTAAGGTAAAAATATCTTGTGATTCAGGGCCATATACTGGAAAATAGTAGAAAGACCACTTCAGAGAATGCTGCTATAGAAGGGAAATTTATGCATAGACAAAAGAGAGTAGCAAATAGCATGAACAACCACAGTAATGAGGATGATCAAAAAGAAAATAAAAAATCCAGAGAAAGCAAGCTGGAACACATGGAAATATGATATAAATGACAGAGATTTCAAGATTGCAGTTCTGAAAATATTCAATGAGATGTGAGAAAATAGAGACAGGCAATTCAGTGCACTCAGAAAACAAATCATTGAACAAAAAGAATACTTTACCAAAGAGATTGAAACTTTAAAAAGAACCAATCAGAAATCCTGGAAATGAAGCATGCAATCAAGAAGATTAGGGATGAGCTACTGAGCATAAAAAATAGAGCCAACCAGATGGAGGAAAGAATTAGTGATATTTAAGATAGGAATCTAGAAATTATACATAAGGAATAAGAGAGAGACCTGAGCATAAAAAGAGAAAGAAGAAGAAAGAAAGAAAGAGAGAGAGAGAGAGAGAGGGAGAGAGAGAGAGAGAGAAAGAAAGAAAGAAAGAAAGAAAGAAAGAAAGAAAGAAAGAAAGAAAGAAAGAAAGAAAGAAAGAAAGAAAGAAAGAAAGAAAGAAAGAAAGAAGAAAGAGAAAGAAAGAAAGAAAGAAAGAAGAAAGAAAGAAAGAAAGAAAGAAAGAAAGAAGAAAAAAAAAAAAGAAAGAAAGAAAGAAAGAAAGAAAGAAAGAAAGAAAGAAAGAAAGAGCTCTATGCAAACTATCTGACTCCATCCGAAAAAGCAATATTAGCATAATAGGCATTCCATAAGAATAAGAGAAAAAGAAGGGAACAGAGAGTCTATTCAAACAAAGAGTGGATGAGAACTTCCCAAACATATGGAAAGAACTAGATCTTCAATTCCAGGAAACAAACAGAACACCTAGCTACCTCAATCCAAAGAGGCCCTCTCCAGGGCACATTGTATTAAAACTTCCAAAAATTAATGACAAGGAAAAAATTCTCAAAGCTGCCAGGGAATGAAGAAGTGACCTATAAAGGAAAACACATCAGAATTTCATCCAACTTCTCAGCAGAAACTCCACAAGCCAGAAGAGAGTAGAACCCAATATTCAAACATCTGAAAGAGAGAAATTACCAGCCACGAATAATTTATCCAGCAAAATTAACCTTAAATATGAAAGAGAAATAAATACATTTCTAGACATACAGAAATTTCATTGCAGGAATACTCAACGTGAAAAAAAGAACATAAAGTCACAACATTACAAGTAAGATCAGCAAAAAAATCTACAGCATAAACAAGGATAAATAGTGTCAAAAAAAACATAAAGGGGGAGGGAGTAAATGTCTGAAGTAGCTAAGGAGGATGAACATCAGATGCACTCAAGAGAAAAAAAAACTAATGTATATATGCAAATTTATTTTTTATAAACCTAATGGTAACCACACACAAAAAGGCCCAGTTCAGGGCTTTAAAAAAAGGGGACACAGAGCAAAAAAGTATGAAACATCACCAAACAAAAATAACACAGAGAAATACAAAGGAAAAGAAAAAATGTAGGTACAGAGCTACCAGAAAACAAAAGATATATGTAAGAAATTCTCATACATCAATAATTACCTTAAATGTAAATAAATGGTTTGAATTCACCTAGAAAGAGGCACAGAGCAGCAGAATGGATCAAAAAATAAAACCTAACCATATGCTGCCTACAAGAGACACATCTAAGTTGCAAAGACAAAAGTAGATTCAAAATAAAAGGGTGGAAAATGATTCTCCAAGCAAATAACATTCACTGAAAACAGGTATAGCCATGCTTATATCTGAAAAAAATACATTTTAAGACAACAAAGATAACAAGAGACAAAGATGGACACATTATAATGAAAAAGGGGACACTACAGTTCTATTGCTTTTCAGAGAGAGTAAAAGGAAGAAAGAGAGGAAGAGAGTAACATTGATGTGAAAGAGGCACATCAATTGGTTGTCTCCTACATGCACCCCAACCTGGAGCCAGAAATTGAGCCTTCAACAGAGGTGTGTGCCCTTGGCTGGAATCAAACCCCAGGCCAGTGCTCTAACCACTGAACAAAACCAGCAAAGAAAACACTTCATTTTTTAAAAAAATATATCTTTATTGAGGTTGCAAGATGGCAGTGGATTGAGTAGAAGCTACACTGACACTCTTCTGGGACCCAACTGGAATTACAACTAAAATATAGAAAAACCATCCTGAATTAGCAACAGAAGACTAGCTGGAGACCAGCCTCATAACCAAGCACCTAAAGCAGAGACAACATAAAAACTGGTAAGAAGTAAGGAGGTGCAAAAGGGGTGCTGGGCTCCCACAGGCAGCAGCTGAAGTTCCAGAGGGATATCTGAGCTGTTGGGAGTTTCCATTGAGAACACTGGGCCTAAACCCCAAGCTGGGCTACCCACCCCAGAGCACCAGAACTTAGAAAGGTGCTGTGTCTGTCTGCCAGGGAGAGAAGGCTGGAAATGCAGGCACTCTCTTAAAGGGGCAATGCAAAAAGTTTTGCGTGCAGCCACACACCATGGGCTCTGGAGAGGGAGGGCAAAGTGGACTAGAGTGGTGTGAGGAGAATCTTGAGTCTTGGGCTCTGGAGATGGAGCTCAGAAGGCACCATCTGGATTCTTGTGTTAAGTCCTTCCCCCATACTGCAGAGGACATCTTTCTCAGGTAGACAGTTGCCAACCAGGGAGATTTTTCCTGGAAGGGAAGTAATTGCCCCACCCACTGGAAAACCTCACTCCACCCTGTGGAGTTTATGCCTTGCTGTGGTCTACAGCCTGAGGATTATTAAGAGACAAAGATCAATCAGCCTGTAGGAAGAGGTGGATCTCTGAGAGCTTTGTCTTTGCCTGATCTGATTCTGGACACAAGCCTTTGAAAAGCAAACTTTGGTTTGCTTTGTGGTCCTGTCAGAACATATCCATCCCCAGCAGAGGGAAAAACAAGCCAGCAATGAAGAGGGAACCACAAGTCATGGGTTGCTGATAGCTCCAAACAGGGTACTCAAGGCCAGTCCCAAAGAGCATCTGACATTGGCATGCAGCAGAGACAATCCAAAAAGACTGAGAGTGCAAGCAGATCTACTAAATACATAGAAAAAAACCCAAATAGGCAGCCAAAATTGGGAGATGTAAGAACAAACCCCAGCCATGGCCGGTTTGGCTCAGTGGTTAGGGTATTGGCCAGCAGACTGAAGGGTTCCAGGTTCAATTCCAGCAAAGGTCCACATACCTCAGAGCAGGCTCAATTCCCAGCCCTGGTTGATTCATGAGCAGGAGGCAGCCAATCAATTTGTCTCTCTGGCATCGATGTTTCTATCTCCCTCTCTGAAAAGCAATGAAAAAACTGTCATCAGATGAAGATTTAAAAAAACAAACACCCAAATGAAAGAACAAAACAAGTTTCCAGAAATAGAGCAAAATGAAATGGAGATAAGCAATCTATTAGACATAGAGTTCAGAATACTGATTGTAATGATGCTCAACAGCATGAGAAAATATATGGAAACTATAAAGGATGACATAGCAGAAGTAAAGAATATATTGGAAGGAATTAACAGCATATTAGAGGAAGCTGATGATTGGATTAGCAAATTAGAAGACCGTAGAAAAAGTCATTCAATCAGAGATCCAAAGAGATAAAACAATTAAAAAACAGGAGGACAGATTAAGGGAGCTGTGGGACAACATGAAACATAAGAATATTAGCATCATAGGAGTGCCAGAAGAGGAAGAGAATAAGCAAGGGATAGAGAATTTGTTTGAAGATATAATGGCAGAAATCTTCCCCAACCTGGTCCAAAAAAAGTCACATAAGTTTAGGAGCCACAGAGTCCAAAGCAATAAGACCCCAAAGAGGCCCAAGTCAGGACACATCATAATTAAAATGCCAAATATTCAAGACAATGTGAGAATCTTAAAGACAGTAAGAGAAAAGCAATAAGGAGTTCTCATAAGGTTGTCAGCTGATTTCTCATCAGGAACTCTACAGGGCAGAAGGGAACAGCATGCAGTATTCTAGGTAAGGCAAAACAAGGACCTGAAACCAAAACTACTCTATTCAGCAATGCTATCATTCAAAATAGATGGTGAAATAAAGAGCTTCCCAGACCAAAAAAAAAAAAAAAAGTCTGAAAGGGTTTATCACCGCTAAACCCACATTGCAAGAAAGGTTAAAGGGACTGCTGTAATAAGAAGTAGAAATATATAGAGAAAACATAGGCATAAAGAATTAAAATGGCAATAGATAAGTACCTATCAATAATGACCTTAAGCGTTCCAATAAAAATGCATTAGGAAGTTGAGTGGATAAGAAAACATGACCCAAATATATGCTGTCCACAAGAGACCCACCTCGGACAAATCACTCATACAGGATGCGAGTGAAGGTATGGAAAAAAATTTTCCATGCTAATGGAAATGAAAACAAAGATGCAGTAGCAGTACTAATATCTGACAAAATAGACTTCAAAATGAAATCCAAAATGAGAAACAAGAAAGGTTGCTACCTAATACTAAAGAGATTGATCCAAGAAGAGTATATAACCCTGATAAACATATACGCACCAAATATAGGAGCACCTAAATTTATAAAAATATTTCTGGAGGACATTAAGGGAGAGATTGACAGCAATACAGTAATAGTAGGGGACTTTAAGACCCCACTGACTTCACTGGCTAGATCCTCCAGACAAAAAATCAACAAGAAAACAGTGACCCTAAATGACACACTAAATCAGGTGGATTTAACTGACATTTACAGACCATTACACCCCAAAGCTGCAGAATATACATTCTTCTCAAGTGCTCATGGGACATTGTCAAAGACAGACCACATGCAAAGGACCTGAATAAACATTTCTCCAAAGTGGACATACAGATGGCCAAAAAACATATGAGAAAATGTTCAACGTCACTAATCATCAGATAGATGCAATGAGCTATCACTTCACACATGTAAGAATGGCTACCATCAGCAAATCAACAAACATTTGCTGGTGAGGATGTTGAGAAAGGGGAACCCTAGTACACTACTGGAGGGAATGCAGACTGGTGCACCCACTATGGAAAACAGTATAGAGGTTCCTCAAAAAATTAAAAATGGAGCTGCCTTTTGACCCAGTGATTCCACTTCTACGAATGTATCCTAAGAATCCTGAAACATTAATCAGAAAGAATATATGCACCCCTATGTTCACAGAAGCATAATTTACAATAGCTAAGATCTGGAAAAAGCCCAAGTGCCCCTCAGCAGATGAGTGGATAAAAAAGCTGTGGGACATATACACCATGGAATACTATGCAGCTGTAAAGAAGAAGGATCTCATACCCTTTGGGACAGTACAGATGGACCTTGAGAATATTATGCTAAATGAAATAAGCCATGCAGAGAAAGACAAACATCACATGAGCTTATTTGTGGAATCTAAAGAACTTAATAAACTGATAAACAGAATAGATTCAATGACACGGAAGCATAGATCAGACTGACAAATGTCAGAGGGATGGAGGAGGGCAGGTGGAGGGAGGGGGAGATTAACTAAAGAATTTATATGCATATATGCACAACCCAAGGACACAAACAACGGTGGGGAGAGGGTCTGGTTAGGTGGATGGGATGGGGTGGAATGGGTCATTGAAGAGAAAAAGGGACATCTGTAATATTTTAAACAAACAAAAAATTTAGACCACGTGTTAGGACACAAAGCAAGTATCTACAAGTTCAAGAAGACTGAGATCATATCAAGCACCTCCTCGGACCACAATGGCATGAAATTAGAAATCAACTACAATAAAAACACTAAAAAATATTCAAACACATAGAGGCTAAATAGCATGTTATTAAACAAGGAATGGGTTACCAAAAGTTTCAAGGGAAAGTTAAAAACTTCCTGGAGGAAAAAATGAAAATGAACACAAAATAGCCCAAAAATATGGGACACAATGAAAGCAGTCCTGAGAGGGAAATTCATAGCACTACAGGCCTACCTCAAAAAACAAAAGAACTTCTAGTTAACTATCTTACTCTACAACTTAAAGATTTAAAAAGAGAAAAACAAAAAAAAAAGCCCAAAGTAGAAAGAAGGAAATAATAAAGATCAGAATAGAAATAAATGATATAGAAACAAAACAAAACAAATACAAAAGATCAATGAAACCAAGAGCTGGTTCTTTGAAAAGATAAATAAGATTGATGAAACTTTAGCAAGACTCATCAAGAAACAAAGAGAGAATCCCCAAATAAATAAAATCTGAAATGAAAGAAGTGAAGTAACAACTGACCCTATAGAAATACAAATGATTATAAGAAAATACTATGAACTACTATATACCAACAAGCTGGACAATCTGGATGAAATGGAAAATTCCAGGAAAAACACAACCTCCCAAAACTCAATCAGGAAGAGTCAGAATACCTGAATAAGCTAATAACTACTGATAAAGTTGAAGCAGTAATCAAAAAACTCCCAGCACACAGCAGCTCTGGTCCAGATGGCTTCACAAGGGAGTTTTACCAAACATTCAAAGAACTAACACCTATCCTCCTAAAACTATTCCAAAAAATCCAATAAGAAGGAATTCTTCCAAGCTCTTTTTATGAGGCCAGCGTTAACCTAATTTAAAATGCGGTAAAGACACTACAGAGAAAGGGAATTATAGGCCAGTATCCCTGATGAACTTAGATGCTAAAATCCTCAACAAAATATTAGCAAATAAGATCCAGCATTATATTGAAAAGATCACACACCATGACCAGGTGGCATTTATTCCAGGGATGGATGGCAAGGCTGGTACAATATTTGCAAATCAATAAATGTGATATATCACATAAACAAATGGAAAGACAAAAATGACATGATAATATCAATAGATGCAGAAAAACTTTTGACAAATTCCAACACCCATATTTTATAAAATCTCTCAGCAAAGTGGGAATAGAGGTGTCATACCTCAATATACTAAAGGCCATATATGACAAACCTAGAGCCAACATCATACTCAATGGGCAAAAACTCAAAAGTATTTCCCCTAAGAAAAGGAACAACACAGGGAAGTCCACTTTCACCACACTTATCAACATAGTACTGGAAGTTCTAGCCACAGCAACCAGACAAGAAGAAAGCATAAAAGTCATCCAAATTGGAAATGAGGAAGTAAAATTGTCATTATTTGCAGATGATATCATTCCGTATATAAAAAGCCCTAAAAACTCAACCATAAAACTATTAGAAACAATAATCAAATATAGTAAAGTTGCAGGATACAATTCAATGTACAAAAATCCATTGCCTTCCTGTATATCAACAACAAAACTTCAGAAAAAGAAATGAAAAAGCAATTCCATTTGCAATTTCAACCAAAGGATTAAAATACTTAGGAATAAACCTAAAGAACCTGTAAGGTTTATATACTGAAAACTACAAAGAATTATTAAAAGAGATTGAAATAATAAAACAAAATGGAAAAATATCCCTTGTTCATGGATTGGAAGAATCAACATAGTTAAAATGGCCATATTACCCAAAGAATATATAGGTTTAATGCAATCTCCATCAAAATACCAATGCCATTTTTTAAAGAAATAGAACAAGAAATCATCAGATTTGTATGTAACCAAAAAAATCCCAAAAAGCCAAAGCAATCCTGAGAAAAAAGAACAAAGATGAAGGTATCACACTACCTGACTTCAAATTATACTACAGAGCTATGATAATCAAAACAGCATGAAACAGACACACAGATGAGTGCAACACAATAAAGAGCTCAGATATAAAACCACATGTATATGGGCAGATAATTTTGACAAAGGAGCCAGAAACAACGAAGTAAAGATAGTCTCTCCATTAAATGGTGCTGGGAAAACTGGAAAACCACATGCAAAAGAATGAAACTGGATTACAGTTTGTTCCTATATACAAAAATTAACTCAAAATGGATCAAAGACCTAAATGTGAGACCTGAAACAATAAATTACATAGAAGAAAATATAGGTACCAAACTTATGGACATTGGTCATAGAGAACATTTTATGAACTTGTCCCTAAAGGCAAGGGAAGTAAAGGCAAAAATAAATGAATGGGACTATATCAAACTAAAAAGCTTCTGCAGAGCAAAAGAATCTGACAACAAAACAAAGAGGCAGCCAACCAGATGGAGATGTTATTTACAAACAGTAGCTCCAACAAAGGTTTAATTTCCAATATATATAAAGAACTCATAAAACTCAACACCAAACAAAGAAACAACCAAATCATAAAGTGGGCAGAGAACGCAAACAGACTCCTCTCCCAAGAAGACATACAAATAGCCAATAGATATCATGAAAAGATGTTCAACCTCACTAGGAATTTGGGGAATGCAAATCAGAACTACAATGAGATACCATCTCACACCTGCTAGAGTAGCTGTTATCAACAAGACAAGCAATAACAAGTATTGGAGAGGTTGTGGAGAAAAGGGAATCCTTATTCACTGCTGGTGGAATATAGACTGGTACAACCACTATGGAAAGTAGTCTGGTGATTCCTCAAAAAATTACAAATAGAGCTACTATATGACCCAGCAATCTCTCTCCTGGGTATATACCAAAAAACCTCAAAAATATATTTGCAAAGATATATGGACCCCTATGTTCATTGCAACATTATTCACTGTGGCCACGACACGGAAACAACCAAAGTGTCTTGTGATAGAAGACTGGATAAAGAAGATACTATGGAATACTGCTCAGTGGTACACATATACTATGGAATACTCCTCAGTCATAAGAAAAGATGAAATATTGCCATTTGTGACAACATGGATGGACCTTGAGGCTATTTGCTAAGTGAAATAAGTCAGTCAGAAAAAGCTAAGAACCATATGATTTCACTCATGTGGGATAAAAAACTGAAACTCATGGGCACTAACAGCAGCCTGGTGGTTGCCAAAGGGAAGGGGGTGGGTAGTGAAGGGAGTCTTAATATATGGTGATGGGAGAAGATAGGGCTTTTGGTGGTAGGAACACAGAGCAATATACAGATCTTGTAACACAGAAACCCACACCTGAAACTTATATGTTCATACTGTCACCCCAATAAATTTAATAAAAATAAAAAATTATAGCCCAGCTGGGCGTGGCTCAGTGGTTAAGCGTCAACCTAGGATCCAGGCGACCAGGGTTCGATTCCAGGTCAGGGCACATGCCCGGGTTGCAGGCTCAATCAATGACTCTCTCATTATTGATGTTTCTATCTCTTTCTCTCCCTCTCCTTTCCTCTCTCTGAAATCAATAAAGATATATTTAAATAAATAAATAAAAATAAAAATAAATAAATAAATAAAATAAAAAATTATATATATACACATATGTGTGTCTATATATGTGATTATTTATAACCTGAAAAATACCTGATGTATAATAGGTGTAGTATAAGTGATGCTCATAATATTGAAGGAAATGGTTTTGAGTTTATTATAAAAGCTAATATTGTTTTTGAATGAGGAAGTTGACTGGAAATGGTATTTTTTTAAAAGCTTTGAGAACCTGTCTTTTTTGTTGTTCATTTTTACCCCATATAAGCTACATCTTATGTTAAATCAAAGCATACATTTAGATGTCCGTGGCCTTTCTATAATGGAAGATTGTATAAGCAAAAATAACCTTTAAGCATTTGGAACAACATATGACATATAACACTGGTTATTAAATGATCAATACATTGGATCAGATGGAATTATTTGCACCATCTAAATCTAATGGCAGAAAAATGGAAAAGCAAAATTATAGATTGGGCTGCCATGAGTGCAATTTGAGTGACCCAGGTTTCTAGGTATGTTCAAAAAAAGTATGTAAATAAATCAGGTTTCTTAGGTTTCTTCTGCCTTCTAATGCTACTTTAGTAAATAGGACATCTGGCTACCAGCTTGGGGATTAAAATAAGTTAGGCTTGAAACAGTTGGCTTTTTTTTCCCAAAACCGATTTTTAGTTTCTCCCCATAAATACTATACTTACTCTCTGCTCATTATTCTTGAAAAACAAAACCATTTCTTTGATACAAACTTGGTGCAACATTGTCCCAGGTCTTCCTCCTGGTTTAACCTTCAATTGTTAGGTTAGAGGATGCACTTCTCTTTCTAATAAAAGTGAAACTTGGGCCCCATCCTCTTACTTCATTAAAGACAGCTCCCTCAGGCTGTCTACCTCTCTTGTCATTTTGTCAACATTCTCTCATGAGCATAAATACATATTTGATCTTAGTTTGACACACACACACACACACACACACACACACACACCTTAATTTTGTCACATCCTTTAGCAATTGCCTCATTTCTCTACGCAAAGGAAAACTTTTGGAAAGAACTTCCAAAAGTTCTACTTCCTCAGTTCATCAGACTACTCCAATCTGGCTTCTGCCATCAATACTCAAATAAAATTGCTTTTGTCATGTCACAAATGAATTCCATTTGCCACAATCATTGGGTCCTTTTCTATCCTCATTTCAGCCACATTTGACAGAATGCACAAACCCCTCTTCTTGACATGCTCCCCTCTCTTGGGATCTGAGGCAGGACAATCTCCTGACTTTCTCCTCCTCAGTTTAGTGCTCTCATTTTTCTCTTGAGTACTTGCTTGCCCTGGATAATCCCATTCATCTCCATGGCTTTAAATACACTCCATCTACTAATTGTTTCCAAATTTATATACTCACATATCCAGTAGCCTCCTTGCCATTTCAGCTTAAATGGCAATAAATATTTTAAATATAACTTGTCAAAAATGGGTATCTTCACTTCTCCCCATAATCTGACCTCACCTCATATGGGGTTTGTAATCATACCCCTGTGTTGCTCAAGCTAGAAATTTGGGTATCTTCACTTCTCCCCATAATCTGACCTCACCTCATATGGGGTTTGTAATCATACCCCTGTGTTGCTCAAGCTAGAAATTTGTGAATCATCCTTAATTTTAATTACTAAGTCCTATCTATTCTGCTTTAGAAACATATCTCAAGTTCTTCTAGTTCTTTCTTTTTAAAATTTATCTTTATTGTTGAAAGTATTACAAATGTCCTTCCCCCCCATTGATCCCCTCCACCTCTCCTCCTTCCCCTCCCCCTTTCCCTTCCCCTTCCCCTAACCTTCCCTTAGACCTTCTCCACACTGTCTGTGTCCATGAGTTACGCATATATGAATATAAGTTCTTTGATTAATCTCCCTCCGCATACACTCCCCTCCTGTAGTTCTTTCTATGTCCACTGCCAGTCTCCAGGCCTGTATATATCATTTCTAGTCTAGATTACTGCCAGAGACCTTTGGCTTATCTCCCTAGCTCCATTCTTGCCCCTTCCAAAAGCATTGTTCTTGCAGCATCTTTGCCTATGGCTCCAAACCAATTTTCACTCAGGGCTCAGATATGGTAGAGGGGTAAAGTCAAGAGGGGTTGCTTATGAGGAATGAGAAATAAAGAGAGAAATCAAGAATAACTAGGGCTTGGCTGGAGCAACTTCACAGGAGATGATGATGTTTATCAAGGTGGGTACGTTTGGGTCAGGCACAGGTTTGGCTGGAAGAATGATCAAGAGTTCTGTTTTCTGTGTACTAACCCTGAAATGTCAATTACCAAAGTGTAGGTGTGCTATAGTTGGATGGAATATTAGATATCTGTTCCAAGAATAAATGAACCAAGCTACCAGGGAAGCAAAATATTTACAGAGAAAGATTTAGAAGAGTTGTTAGATTGTGATGTGACATCATAATGAAAATTTTTGTTATCATTTGGATACGTAGGTTTGGAGATCAGTAGGAAAATTAAACCCAGAGGCTTATACCTGAGGCTCATCCTGATAGTTTAAAGTACGGAAAAGATAAGATGGAAGTGAGACTTCTGGAAAATTAAAATATTTTCATGTCACATTTTATTCAAACTAAAATTAGCATAGTTGAATCTGATGGGGAAATGTTTAGCAACATCCTTGTCTTCTATTGGCTATTAGCTAGTAACAACCCAATTGTAACAACCAAAAATGTCTGAGACATTATTGTGTGCTGGGTGTGCCAGGAATTGCCCTTGATTTATAACTACAGATTAGAGAAATGTCAATGAGAAAATCGGTACTTACTTTTATTTAGCCACTGAAATGTTAATGCTTGAGAATATTGGAGTAACAAAACAGTAGCATTCTGAGCTTTTATCTTGCACAAAGCTCTCAGAAAGAATTTTATAATTAAGCAAGGTGTATGCACCCCAAAGACGAGGGGTGGGGAAAGGAGAGTGTGTATGAGAGGACTCAAGAGAGAGCATCACAAAAGCACAAGCAAAAGAGGGAAGCCCAGCTCCTTCACTAAAAATTGTGTTGGTGGTGGCAATAACGGTATCAGGTATTAGAGTGGTTGGGTCAAACTGGACCTTACTTGAGTTCTGGCTAGGAAAGAATTCAGAGCCAAGACTCAAACTATAAGGGAACATTTATTTAGAAAATCACAGAAGTGAAAGAAGTGAGTGGTAGAAGAAATTGGCTCAGGAAACAAATGATGGAGGCAAAAGAAGGGCTCTTGGAGCTTAGGAGAAAGAAGGATAAGGAAAATGCACCTGGGGGAAGGAAAAGGAGGGGAAGGAGGAGGCAAAAGGCTTGGAGTGCTTCTAAAAGCTTTTAAGGATGGACATCTTAGGGGAGGTTCCAGGGGACTATCTCAATAGAATATTCATCAGCTTCCCAGGTGGGTCCTTTCAGGGTCATGTTCTCCACTGGCACCAGGCCACAGAGTCATCAGTCAATGCAGCTGGTCCTGAGGCAGCCAAGGCATCACTTGTCTGGTTCTACTGCTTTTCTGGGTTAGAGCTGAAATACAACTGAGGCCTAGATGTTATCTCTAGGGAGGAAAGGTCAGGGATCTAAACTGCACAACTATTGATATGAAAGGTTAGGAAAGTTACCCTGGAGAGGTCCTTGTTTTCCCAGTTTTGCCCATTGCTAGGCACCTGGGCCCTTCTGCCCTGGTTGACCTTCTGTACCTGGCCACTGTCCTTGCTCTGCTCGTTTGTCTGCCTGCCATATTTGCAGACTGCCCTTTCTCCCTTGTGGTAATGCTATCTGCTCTTCACAGGCAGGTGGCTTTGGTATAAACAGACAAAAGGTTCCCAGCATGGCTGATGGATTATTATTTCCTTGGAGAAGAGTCAGGGCAGTTTACTTTCTTCCCCCTAGTGAGGTCGCTAGAGATGCTTGGTGAAAAGTGACTCTTCCCAGGCTTGGTTTCAAGGCTAGAACTGTCAAACTGGTTCTGAGATTGAATGACAAGGTTCAGGAGACCAGAACATGTTGGCGTTCTAGCTTTGCTCCTGCCCTCGCTCTACTCATGGGAGATTTGACAAACTTGGAGAAGGGGAAGGCAAAGGAGGTCATTGGATAGGAGAGGAGCAGAGGTGTGGTAATGATTTCAGGAAGTGTTCCTAATGAGGTAAAGATAGCCGTGTGACTAGTAGGCTGAGACAACCCCTTGAGCACCAGGAATTTGTTCTCCCTTGCCCTCTGCTGTACAAATGAGTGAAGTCTGCAGCTGGATTTCTGCCAGAGGCATGAACTAAAATGTGAGATTATTAAGTGTAATAAGCCATTCAGAGAAAGACAAATACCATATGATCTCACTTATATGTGTAATCAAATGAACAAAATAAACTGACAAAATAGAAACAGAGGCATGGATACAGAGAAGAGCTGACAGCTGTCAGAGTGGAATGGGCAGAGGGGGGCTGCCTGAAAAAAGGTGAAAGGATTAGCCAAAGAGCACATGTTCAGAACCCATAGATTCAGACAACAGTGTGGTGATGGCCAGAGGGAAGGGGGGCCAGGGGCTGGGTCAGGGCAGGCAAAGGGTAAGGGGAATAAAATATCTGTAACAAAAAAATAAATTTTAAAAAATGTTGCCCGGCCAGGCATGGCTCAGCAGTTGAGCATTGACCTAGGATCCAGGAGATCTTGGTTTGATTCCTGGTCAGGGCACATGCCTGGGTTGCAGGCTCGATTCCCAGTCAGGGGCATGCAGGAGACAGCTGATCAATGATGGCTCTCTCAACAATGATGTTTCTATCTTTCTCTCTCCCTCTCCCTTCTTCTCTCTGAAATCAATATATATATAATTTCTTTTTTAAATGTTATGCACCAATATAGGCTGTGGAATGACACTGCTCCTCATGAGTTGCCAGTAAAGACAGAGCATCTGTTTTTTGTTTTGTTTTGATTATAACTTACCTTTATTGTTGAAAGTATTACAAATGTCCCCTTTTTGCCCCCATTGATCCCCTCCACCCTATCCCCATCCACACAGGCCTTCACCACACTATTGTCATCTGTGTCCATAGGTTTTGCATATGTGCATATAAGCACTTTGATTAATCTCTCTCCACCCACTCCTGCCTTCCCTGAGATTCCTCAGTCTGTTCCATGCGTCTATGTCTCTGGATCTATTTTGTTCATCAGTTTATTTTGTTCATTAGATTCCACATATGAGTAAGATCATGTGATACTTGTCTTTTTCTGACTGACTTATTTTCCTTAGCATAATACTTTCCAGGTCCGACCATGCTGTCTCATAGGGTAAGGGATTCTTTTTTTTACAGCTGCATAGTATTCCATGGTGTAAATGTCTGAGAAGGTGCTTGATATGATTTTATTCCTCTTAAATTTGTAGAGACTTGTTCTGTGTCCTGACATGTGGTCTATCTTTGAGAATGTCCCATGTGCACTTGAGGAGAATGCATATTCCATCTGATCTAGTGTGTTATTTAGAGTCACTGTTTCCTTGTTGATTTTTTGTCTGGAAGATCTATCCAGTAAAGTCAGTGGGCTGTTAAAGTCCCCTAGTATGACTGTGTTGCTGCCGCTCTCTCCTTTAAAGTCCTCCAGAAGTTTTGTTTTGTTTTGATTTTCAACCTGTGTGAGTCTTTTGTTCTGAGGTGGGTCTCTTGTAGACAGCATATATTTGGGTCTTGTTTTCTTATCCATTCAGCTACCCTCTGTCTTTTGATTGGAGCCTTTAATCCATTTATATTTAAGGTTATTATTGGCATTTTATTTCTTTATGCCTGTTTCTCATTCTATTTCAACTTATTACAGCAGTCCCTTTAACATTTCTTGCAATGCTGGTTTGGTGGTGATAAACTCCTTTAGCCTTTTTTTTTTTTTTTTTCTTTTTTTTTTGTCTGAAAAGCTCTTTATTTCAGCATCTATTTTGAATGATAGCCTTGCTGGATCCTTTAAGATTCTGTCTTGAATTTTTGTCATTTTAATTATGATTGGCGCAGGCCTCTTTGGGTTCTTCTTGCTTGGGACTCTCTATGCCTCCTGAACTTGTGTGACTTTTTTCTTGACCAGGTTGGGGAAGTTTCCTGCCATTATTTCTTCATACATGTTCTCTAATGCTTGCTTACTTTCTAAATCTTCTGGCACTCCTATGATGCACATATTATTGTTTTGTGTTGTCCTACAGCTCCCTTAAACTGTCCTCCTGTTTTTTGTTTTTTCTTTTTGGTTCTCTGATTGATTTTTTCTACCTTGCCTTCTAATTTGCTGATCCGATCCTCAGCTTCCCCTAATCTGCTGTTTATCCCTTCCAATGTACTTTTTATTTCTACTATGTAATTCTTAATTTCCTTCATAGTTTCCATTTCTTTTCTCATGTTGTTGAGCATCCTTATGATTATTCTGATCTCTGTATCTGATAGATTGCTTATCTCCATTTTATTTAGCTCTTCTTCTGGAGAATTCTTTTGTTGTTTCATTTGGGGCTTATTTTTTGTCTCCCCATTTTGACTGCCTGTTTGGATTTGTTTCTATGTATTAGGCAGATCTGCTAGTACTCCCAATCTTTTGGATGGTCTCTGGTGCAGGCCAATGTCATGCACTGTGACTGGCCTTAAGTCCTGGGTTTGAAGCTTTCCACACTCCACAGCTTGTTTCCTCTGATGGGGCTGGGTGACAGAACATCTACTTTTGTGTAAAGAAACACTAATCATAAACAGAGTTCCTTAGTACAGATTTATAAATATTAAGGGACTAACCCTGGTCCTGAAACATAAAAACTGCATGTGGGAGGGTGGTCCTGGATTGGAACTAGTTTTCTGAGGTGAGAGTTAAAATTGATCCCCATACCAGAAATGTTTGAAAAGCCCCTACTCTTTGTATTTCTTTAAAGAAGAAATCTTGAATTTATAAGCCATACCACACAAATTATGAATTATTAACATTTTGAGATTTTATCAGTTTCTTTAAATGGGGATCATCCATAGTATACCTAAAATACTTTTGATTTACCAAAACTTGGGCACAAGGAATATATATTGTTTAAAGCAAATATCCTCATGTATGTATCTGCATGTTTAATCTTAAGAGTTTTGAATAAAGGAATTTGGAGAGAGACGTGACAACCTGCCTTAAAAGAATTCTGGCTAGTGTCCTGGGACTAGGCTGTAGGAGATTAAGCCAGCAGCAGACCAGTTAGTGGAGTATTTTGGCATTCAAGACAAGATTATGGGGACTTGAACCAATGGAATTTGTGAAGTTTTTCAAGGTAGGTTTTAGGACTGAGCGATGAGAATGGAATTGCCATCAATTGAAATGGAGAAGACTGGGGAGTGGGGAAATCGGACTGTGAGAGAAGGGATTCTAAGTTGGAGATACTGAGTTTAATGAATTATCTCTTGAACATTTGACTGGAGTTGCCAAGTAGGCAGTTGAGTATAACTCTGGAGTTCAGAGGAGAGGCCCACGTCAAAAATACCAAACTGGAAGGCCTGAACACATAGTTGCTCTGTACAACCATAGCCTGGAAAAGATCACCAGGGATGAAGACTTGGACTCTCAAAAGCTTAGAGGTGGGAAGAAACTCCCTCTCAGTATGGGAGTCTGAGAGGGAGACTCAGTGAGAAAAACAGAGTGAAGCCAAGTGAAAACAGTGGGATAGGAGTGGTGCATGCTGATGTGTTCAATAATCTCTGCTACATTAGGTTATAATTTCAACAGCCTGAGGGGTAAGCTGTGTACTTACTACACTGTGGTAACTGTGGTAGGTGGGCATAAAGACTTGAACAGATTATGAGGACACAAAAAAGGGCTTAATTAGGAGCCTGGTTTTGATCAGGGGAGTGGTAGGATCAGAAATAATGGTGGGGCCCAGCCTGGCATGGCTCGGCAGTTGAATGTCAACCTATGATCCAGGAGATCACGGTTTGATTCCCGGTTGGGGCACATGCCCCAGTTGTGGGCTCGATCCCTGGTGTGGGACATGCAGAAGGCAGCTGATCAATGACTCTCTCATCATTGATGTTTCTATCTCCCTCTCTCTCTCTGAAATCAATATATATATATTTTTAAAAAGAAATAATGGTGGGATAGTGCAACATTTAGAAGCACATACACCATGGGGGTGTGGTAGGTGTGATGGTAAAGAAATGATTCTTAACTTTTTGCTGACACACTTTGTATTGCTTCAGTAACTACAATGTGTTACATTTGTAATACAAAAACTACTAAAGAAAACTAATTAGAAACAAGACTGGAAAATAATTGAAAAGTACACTGTAATAGCTCAGGAAATAAATAATCAGGGTGAGGATGAGGGCACTGGTTGGGAAATGGAATAAAGTCAGACACTTCAGATTTTCAGAACCTGGTGATCTGCTAGGAACTGGTTAAAGGAAAGACAGGAATCCCTCCCAACAAAGGTGCCTAGTGAATGTCTCAACATCTTGATGTTGTAGGAGTTAAGAAAGGATGGAGTTCATTTCTAATTTCAGAATGTGTACAAATCAGATGCATAAATGACTTAATTCCAACCCCTTATGCTTTTTTTTCTGACCATAAACAAACATGACAGGAGGCATGAAATGATAAAATTTTTACATATTATCTTAACATATTAACATTTTAACATATTATTGGTCTTACTGTACCTCATGAAACCGGTCATTTTATTTATAGGAATAAGATGGACTACCCATTCACAGACTCCTCATTATAAAGTCCTCTGGCAGAAATGTCCATCGGGCCTTAGTACTAAGATAGTGGTGTATTTCCGGGTTGTCTTAACTTGTAGAGACTTAGCCATGTAAGTTCTTTCCAAAGAAAAGGAAGTTCAGTGTTGAATTTGCTGCCTAATTCTAATACATATTCAGGCTACTGTGGTATGCTTTCTGTTTCAAATATATCCCTGGGTTTTATTATGTGTACTGATTTTCCGTTTAACCATAATCCTTTACTTACTTATCTCTAGGTTTTAATAAGCTATCTTACTTTATTTATTTTTGAATGAGGCAGGGAAAAATTAGCAAATCTTGGGCTCAGGGTAGACAGAGGGGAGGGAGAAATAGTAAATGATTTGCTTTAAGTTAAAAAGGCCATTGCTACAAAGAGATAAAAATGATAAAAGGTAAAATAAATTAAAGGACATACTAAAAGGAAAATACAAAGGCAACATCCTTAGCCTATTTTTGGTGTAGTACTGAATTCGTTCACATCTCATTTTAAAAGTCTTTCTCCCAAAACAATAAATTACAAATCTCATGAGCTATTTAATGAATTCTAAATGTCATTTTGATTTCATGTCAAATGTCAAGAACCTTTTTTGTCTAAGTAAATTAACATAATACATCCCATATAAATTCCACCAAAGGCAATTTTAGTTTTCAAAAACAAAATAAAACAAAACAAATGCCAAACAGAACAAATCTTTCCTTACTGTAGGAATTATCATCTTAAAAAACAATATTCAGAATTAAAATAATAACCTATTTCCAGGTGTTACTTAAACAAAAGTATTTGTGTAAGTATTCTTGTGTAAGAAAAAACACTGGCAAACAAAGAAAAACAGAACCCGAACACATAACTCTTGGTATGACTTTTAAATTACTTTGTTTTGTCCTAAAAATTTAATGTTTACTTAAAACCTTATAATAAAAATAGACATATAAATCCACTGAGCCCCTGAATAAACAAACATTTCCAGACTTTATTTCTGATATAGATTTCAAATTATCTACACATTATTATGAAGAATGTTTTAAGCTATATTGATTTTAAAACAGACACAAAATATTAAAAACAAAAAAATCTTCCTCTTTTCCAGAAGTGTTTTATGTTAAGTTACCCTCTTTAAACATCTCTGGTGTCAATTCTGGGTGAACCAGGATGGTCGCTTCCTGTCTCGTTCAATAATCCTCTTGCCCTGATCTTGTTCAGATGGTGTCTCTCCCATGTACAGCACCCTGGTCTCTACGGTAGGAGCCTTAAAAGGGCCCCCTTCTTGTTTCCCAATCTGTCTTCTGATTTCTGCAGTCTCCTTGTGCACGTTTTCATAGCAATAGCCACAAAGGACATGTTTCTGTTTCAGGTGACCACATTCATGACAAATATCTACGTTGTTCTATAAAAAAAAAAAAAAAAAAAAAATCAACAACAAAAAATACATATTTCAACAAGAGGCAAAAGAACAAATAATTACTGATGGTAGTGATGCTTATATTTAAATTTTCTTGGAGTAGTCATGCTGCACAAGAGGTCATATATCATCTACTTCAACCTCACTTTAATAGAAAAACTGAGGACAAACAACATTGAGTTTGAATTAGTAGAAAAATTGGGACAACTCAGGTGCACTGACTCTGACTCTGAATATACATAGCAGTCATATTATATAGAATGGTACTCTATTCCTTCCCACATCTTCAAATACTAAGCATATAATAAAAAGGAATTCACTTTTCCTTTCAATGTATCTTGGGGAAAACAAGATGGTAAATACATTACAAGTTGGCTTCTCCTGATTTATCAGTGTAATTCAAATCCCTATATGAAGTATAGTTGGTAGTTGGTGTAATTTTTTTCAAAAATATATGTACATCAATTATTCCTTAATGTAAAATTTCCATCTTGTTTTAATCTGAGAGTATTTTCATGTTTTTATACATGTCTACCCAATGTTAATGAGAAAATTACAACCTTTATATAAGTCTTTTTGATATGTTTAAAAGTAGATTTGAAATATAAAGAAAAATAGGACTGACATCAGTAGGATGGCAGCATAAGGACCTCCAGGGCTCTCCACTTGAAGTTACAAGTTGGACAGCTATAATACAACAGAGGATTCCCTGCTCAACATATAAACACATCTGAGAGATCTACACATTGAAATAACTGAAGGTGGATGTATCTCAGGGAACAGGGGAGGAGGAGGGAAGGAAGAAGGCCAGACATGGGTATCAAAGAAGTAGCCCAAAGCTCACTATGCGCCAGAAGACTCAGTATCAGGGAAAGTGTTGGGTTATGGCACATACACTCTGCAGCACTAAGGAACAGAGAGTTAGAATCAACATTTCTCCTGAGTGACTAGCACACCCTGCAGCAAAACCCAGTGCAGGGCAGAGACAAAACACAAAAGTGTGGCAGCTGTGGTCTAGCAGTTGCTATTACCAGGCAGAAAACAAAGCCACAGATGTGTAGTTGCCTCCCCTCACCCTCCCAGAACTCAGAGTGGCAGCTGCAGATACTGTAGGAGTACAGGTATAGGGTTACAGTGCACTCTCTCTCAGAAGCTGTGAAGACTGGAGAGGCAGAAACATTTATCTCTAACCAGGAGGAGTATACTAAAGTTAACAGTGACAGGGTAGAGACATGGCAGCTAAGGTCTGGCAGCTACCATTACTAAGAGAGTAAGGCCACAAAGAATAGACCTCTCCCCACTCACCCAACTCCATCTACTGCAGCAGAGCCTGGTGACTGCACCTGGGACACCTCAGATAGTACAGCAGTGCTAGCACTATCTAGTTGCAGGAGGTAGTGCCAGGATCTCACAGGCCCAGAGACCCATTGCCCACCACAATCCCCCATGGGGGTGGTGCCAAAACTAAGGGATGCCCACCTCCCCAGGGAACACAGGTCATTTCCCACAGAAAAGACACCACCTCCCTGAAGAGATTCCAAGAGCCCCAGCAACCCTGTCACTGGGTTGAGTTGCAGTGTGTGCCTGTCACTCAGGCAGGAATACTTTTGCTCTTCTAGTGTTGCAGAGAGAGAGTGTGTGCTGTCATCAACACATCCACTGCTACAGCATCTGCTGGGGCTGCTGTGAGCTCTGGGAAGGTGAGGGAAGGTTGCTATGCAACTGTGGGTTATGCTTCAACAACACCTGCTAGAAAACAAAAGAAAGATCTCTATGTATCAACTTATTAAACAGGTTAATATTTGAAGTCTCAAATATTTTTTTAAAAAGCAGGTTTCATCTGTGGCAAGCGAGACTCAGTTGTTTGGATCATCGTCCTGTACACCAAAGGGTGGTGGGTTCTATTCACCGTTAGGGCACATACCTAGGTTGTGGGTTCAATCCCCAATTGAGGGGCGTGAAGGAGGCAACCAATTGATGTTTCTCTCCACATCAATGCCTCTGTATCTCTCTCTCCCCCCTTTCTCTATCTAAATCAATTTTAAAAAATGAACATAAATAACAAAGCTGATTTCATTTCCACAAATGCCTAGGCAGAGAAATAATCCATCAAACACAATAAAAACTAAGATAACAAGGAAGCTCAAAAAGAAAATTTTAAAATCTCCAGAAAATAAAGTTAAAGACATAAAAGTATGTAATTTAAATGACAGAGATTTCGAAATGGACGTTCTGAAAAAACTCAACAATACATGAAAACTCAAAGTTTAATAAACTCAGAAATATAATCAATGAACAAGAGGAGTGCTTTACCAAAGAGATTAAAACTATAAAAACAAAAACAAATTCTGGAGCTGAATACCTTAGTACCTGAAACGAAAAATGAACTGGCAAGCCACGGAAATAGACTTGACCACGTAGAGGAAAGAATTAGTGATACTGAAGATAGAAATCTAGAAATGACTCGGATGAAAGAAAAGAGAGAGAAATTCCAAGATGGTTGCAGAGTTGGTGGCAGCTCCAATCACTCGCAACACAGGACCGGACTTGTGGCTAAACTGCAGAGCAATCAGCTTGAAAAACCAGTTGAAGTGTAGTCGACCTAAAATATTGAGAGCAGGGAACACAGAGGAAAGACAGGAGGAGATACGGGAGGGTGAGCCAACTCACACAGGTGCGTGGCTGGGAAGCCAAGAGGATATTGCCGCAGTGGAGGTCCTGACCCCTGGGGCCATGGAGGCCTTACCCTCCCGCAGGTGTCTCCGTTCCAGAATAACAGAGAAGGGATGGGGAGCCCCAGTAGCATTGGGCAGGTGAAATCAGTGGGGATTCAGTCCAACTGAGAGATTCAGACCACACCATCCCAGGTAAAGAGCAATTTCTTTGTTTAGAACACCAGCCTGGGAAGTTTGCTCTAACCTGTGACTGTGGGAGGGGTCTGGCAGCAAAGCTCAGTGCAGGCGGAGGAATATGATTGGTGCACCAAGCAGCGAGTCTGAGGGGTTTCTATTCTCTAGAAGGACTTTGGTAGAGTGCAGAAAGCAAGCGGACAGTGTGGCTTGGAAAAAGAATAGGTCCTGCCTACCTTAAGCACGTGGGTGGTGACCATCTCTCCACCTGTGGGAACTGCTAGGTCTACCCTATCCTGCTGTGACCCAAAACAAAGGGGACCAGCACTGTGCTGGAAATCTGCATCCACACTGCTTGGTCTGATGGTGCAGGGGACACGGACATTTGGCGGAGGCTGATTTTCTTTTTTGATCCTTTCCTACTTGGTGGGGTGGCAAGGGGGTGCCAGGGAGCCAGGCAGAGCTGAGGCAGTGACTGTCTGCAGGGTGGATTTAAGTCCAGGAGAGATCTGTGTGTGCGGGGCCCATTAGCTGCATTATAGGGAAGCAGCTCCGAGCTCCCAAGTTCAGCCAGTGCAGCCCTAAAAGGAAAGGCCCGCACCTCCTCTCCACTCGGAGAAATTAAGGGCACCACCCCCAACACGAATCTGTTTAAACCAATCAGCCGGTCCCATACCTGGACACCAACCCCCCACCCTGCCGCCAAGAGCACAGCTTCATGGGGGAACGGAGATCACCTCAGAGCAGGGACATTCAAAGCGTCAGACCCAGACCAAAAGCAGACTAAACCTCTGGACTTCAAAGGCCCTGCCCGCTAGAAAACTTGGGGCTCCAACCAGCCGAGCTTCATTCAAGTTGCCCAGGGACAACCAGGGACAACAACTGATATTGGCTTGCACCAGAGAACCTCACCGAAGAGAGGCTCAGAACTGGCACACTAAAGTGGCCAACTTCGGGCAAAATCAGAGCAAAATCCAGAGCTCCACAAATAGCAGATCAAAAGGGTGAAAGCAGCACGCACTAAAATCTTCAGAGACAAACCAGTTTTTAAAAATCTTTTGTTTCTTTTTTTGTTTTATTTTTTATTTTTTAATTTCGGGAAAGGGAAAGGGAAAAGGAAAAGGAAAGGGAAGAGAGGCTCAGGCTTGAGAGGGAGAGCTCCTACTGTTTCTTTCATATTTCATTTCTTCTCTTTTTTCCTTTATATCTTATTTTTTCCTTGCTTTTATTTTTCATTTTTTCCAATTTTCTTTTCATATTCTATATTTTATTGAATTTATTAATATTTAATTATTTCATTTTAAAATTATTTTTAATGTTATGTTTTATACTTTATCTTCCTTTTCTTTCATATTCTTTTTGTTTCTAATTCTTTTAATATCTTGTTTGGTATTCTTTTTTTATTGTTATGCTTTTTTGTTGTTAGTCTGTGGGTATTTCCTGTTGTTTTCAGTTTGGTCTTATTTTTGTCTTGTTGCCATTTGCGTAACAGTTGGCATGAAGTGGTCGGGGTTGACCCTCACTGTCAGCCCTACCCAGGGAGGAACGCAACAGGAGAACAGCAATCAAAACCCAATTACAGACTATGGTTTGGAATATGGCAGAGGGGCTGGTGTGGGGGAGAGAGGGTGAGTGTGAGATAAAGCGCGTATAAATGGATGAGAGGGCGTGAGTGTGCATTAGAGCTGCCTGCCTGCGTGGGGACTCCAGGCAGCAGTTCAAGCTTGCAGCTGCTGCCACCACCACTGCTACTGCCACTGGACCAACGCTTCTTGCTCTAGGTCTGGGGGATGGCCATTTTTGATACCTGTGGAATCTTCCCCAGGAGCAGGCCCCTGGTGGGGGAATTGGAGGTTCGGGGCCAGGGTTGCCTCGAGTTGGCGTTCAGCCTCACCACCACAGCAGCCACCCAGCACAGTACTTCTCACTCCAAACTGGAAAGGGCCACTTTGGAATACCTGCCGGCTTCCCTGGGAGGAGGTCGGGGCAACCTGGCACCCAGCCTTGCCAATACCGCCATTGCTGCCGCTTTCCAAACCCAGCCAGAAAGAGAACTTAATGAAATAGAGGCAAGCAATTTATCAGAGTCAAAGTATAAAGTAATGGTTTTTAGAATGCTCATCAGGCATAAAAAAGGACATAGAAACAATGAAAAAGAACCCATTGGAAAGGAAAAACAACATAGCTAAAATAAAGAATATACTGCAAGGAATCAACAGGTTAGAAGCAGAGGACAGAGTGAGAGACTTAGAACAAAGTAGGAAAAAAAATCACTAATTCAGAGCAGCAAAAAGAAAAAGTACTTAAAAGGCATGAGGACAGTTTAAGGAAACTTTGGGACAACAAGAAACGGAATTTAAGAAGATTGAAATCATATCAAGCATCCTCTCTGACGACAATGGCATGAAACTAGAAATCAACCATGACCAAAAAAAAAAACCTCAAAAATATTCAGACACATGGAGGCTAAATAGCTTGTTATTAAACAATGAATAGGTTACCAATGAGATCAAGGAAGAAATAAAAAACTTCCTGGAAACAAATGAAAATGAACACAAAACAACCCAAAATCTATGGGACACAGCAAAAGCAGTTCTGAGAGGGAAGTTCATAGCATTACAGACCTACCTCAAGAAAGAATATCTCTATAATAAACTAACCCTACAACTAAAAGAACTAGAAAGAGAACAAGGAAGGCCCAGAATAAGTAGAAGGAAGGAAATACTAAAGATTAGAGCGGAAATAAATGACATAGAGACTAAAAAAACAAAGAAGAAATCAATGAATCCAAGAGGTGGTTCTTTCAAAAGATAAACAAGATTGATGAACCTTTAGCCAGACGCATCAAGAAACACAGAAGAACCAAATAACATAGAAAAGGAGGAAACAGAGGACAAACCTGTAAAAGAGCACTAAACCAGTAACAGACTGAAACACAAGGGAAAGCAAACAATGGAGACACAGAGCTACCAGAAAATAAAAGATAAAATGGCTATAAGAAACCCCCAAATATCAATAAACACCCTAAATGTAAATCACCTTAAATGAGCTAAACTCACTAATTAAAAGGCACAGAGTAGTAGGTTGGATCAAAAAACAAAACCCAATTATATGCTGCCTTGAAGAGACACATCTCAAATGAAATGACAAACATAGATTCAAAGTGAAGTGGTGAAAAATGATACTTCAAGCAAATAACATCCACAGAAAGGCTGGTGTAGCCATACTCATCTCTGACGAAATAGATTTCAAGATAAAAAATCTAACAAGAGTCAAAGATATACATTTTATAATGATGTAGGGAGCAATACATCAAGAAGACATAACACATATTAACATATATGCACCCAACCTGGAAGCACCAAATATATAAAGCAAATACCAACAAAACCAAAGGGAAAACTGATAAAAACCCAATGTTGGTAGGGGACTTAAATACCCCATTGATAACTATGGAAAGATCATTCAAACAGAAATCAATAAGGAAGTAACAGCCTTAAAGGGCACACTGAACCAAATGGACATAATCAACATTTACAGAACTTTGTATCCCAGAATACCAAATTATATATTCTTTTAGGGTACCCATGAAACATTCTCAAGCATAGACAACATGTTGGGACACAAAACTAGCTTCAACAAATTTAAGAAGATTGAAATCATACCAGGATATTCTCTGACCACAGTGCTTTGAAATTGGAAGTCAAGTGCAAAAAGAGGAAAAACCCCACAAGTATGTACAGTTAAACAACATACAATGACTGGGTCAAAGAAAAAATAAAAGATCAAAAGATACAGAGAGCCCTGGCTGGTATGGCTTAATGGTTCGAATCCTGGTCAAGGGTACATACCTGGGCTACAGGTTTGATTCCCAGCCCCAAAGACGCTCTTGGATTCGGGGTGCTTAACAGGAGGCACCAATCAATGTGTCTCTCTCACTTCGATACTTCTCTTTCCCACCCACCCCCTTCCACTCTCTCTAAAAAAAAAAAAAAATCAACGGAAAAAGTATCCTCAGATGAGGATTAAAAAAAAAAATGCATAGAGACAAACAAGAATGACAATGCAACATATAAAAATTTGGGGGATATAACAAAAGTGGTAAGAGCAATGTTTATAGCATTATAGGCCTACCGCAAGAAACAAGAAAAATCTCAACACAAAAAAAGAAAAATACAGACCAGTATCTCTAATGAGAGAAAAAGAACAAAGCCAGAGGTGTCCCACTCCCTGACTTCAAATTATACTACAAGGCTATAGTATTGAAACAGTAGGAAGAAAAACATACAGATCAATGGAATAAAACTGAGAGCCCAGAAAAAATTCCCACATATATGTGGGAAACTAATTTTTGACACAGGAGCCAAAACCATACAACGGAGAAAAGAAAGCCTCTTCAATATATAGTTCTGGGAAAATTGGAAACTCATATGCAAAAGAATAGACTGCTATTTGATACCATAGACAAAAATTAACTCAAAGTGGACCAAAGACCTAAATATAAGATCTGGAACATTAACATACATAGAAGAAAACATAGGTACTAAACTTATGGATCTTGGTCTGAGAGGATTTTATGAATTTGAACCCTAAGGCAAGAGAAGTAAAAGCAAACATAAATGAATGGGACTATGGACATCAAACTAAAAAGCTCTTGCACAGCAAAAGAAACTGCTAACAAAACAAAAAGGCAACCAACTGAATGGGAGAAAACATTTGCAAACAATACCTCCAATAAGAGTCTAATATCCAAAATATAAAAATTACTCATACAACTGTACAAAAAAATCAATCAATTAAAAAAATGGATGGGGGGCCTAACAGACACTTCTCCCAATAAGACATATAAATGGCCAAAAGATATCTAAAAAGATGCTCAACTTTACTAGTAATAAGGGAAATGCAAATTAAAGCCACCATGAGCCCTGGCGGTAGCTCAGTTGGTTAGAGCATTGTCCCAATATGCCAAGATTATGGGTTCTCTCCCTGGTCAAGGTACATATAAGAATCAACCAATGAATGCATGGATGGGTGGAACAACAAATTGATGTTTCTTTCTCTCTCCCTAAAATCAATTAATAAAAACAAGTGTTGGAGAGGATGGGGAGAAAAAGAAACTGATACACTACTAGTGGGAATGTAAATTGACATAACCATTCTGGAAAACAGTAAGGAGGTTCCTCAAAAAATTAAGAATTGAGCTACCCTATGATCCAGCAATTTGGGGTACTGACCTGAAAAATTTGAAAATATTTATTTGTAAAGATGTATATTTACCCCTATATTTATTATAGCACTATTCACATGGAAACCACCAAACTATCCTTTGGTAGATGATTGGATAAAGAAGATGTGGTACATGTACACAGTATACTACTACTCAGCCATAAGAAAAAATGAAATACTGCCATTTGAATCTTGAGACTATCATAGTAAGTGATGTAAGCCTGAAAAAGACAAGAACCATATAATTTCACTCATATGTGGGATATAAAACAGAAAGCAACAAACAAAACAAAACACTCATAGACACAGACAACAGTGTGGTGGTTAGCAGAAAAGGTGGCAGGTAGGGAAAATAGAGGAAGGTAAAGGAAGCCAAATTCATGTTGATGGAAGGAGACTTGATTTTAGGTGGTGAAAACACAATGCAATAAACAGATATATCATAAAATTGTAGTTGAAATTCTCTCAACAAACTGTATGAATTATTGTTGTTTTAATTAATGAAGTATTTTTCAGTTCCAGATTTTAAGTCTAGTCCCAATTTTGACTCAGTAATACTTCTTGGCTTAAGTTCTAAGGGTTTAGTTTAATAATGAATGTGGAAGCTTAATAGTAAGTTCAGTTCTCTGTTCTGGAGTTTCAACTGCACTGTGCTGCTGCTGTGGAATGCCAGTACAGTGGTACCTCGGTTTTCAAACACCTCCATTGTAAAACGTTTCGGCTTACAAACGCCGTAAACCTGGAAATGCTTGGGTTTTTTAACACATCACGGAAGTTGAACATGCCACACACCTTCCACTGAGGGCAAGAGCCTGAGGCCTAGCTGTTGGCAGTGGAGCCCTGAAGACCCGCCTAACACGGAGGTGATATTTGGGCTTATTTGGTGACTGTATGCAATCAATCTGTGCTCATCTCATCTCAGGAGCACTCTTGCAACCAGTTTGTTTTTGTGACTGTGTGCAATCAATCAGGAGCCCTCTGCCAATCACCCCTTGCTGTGAGAAATGGGTAAAAGCTGCAAAGCCAAGAGAATCATTAGCAAAACAATAATAGAGGTGAAGAGGGAAATTATTTCCAAACATGAAAGTGGTGTCCGTGTATGTGATCTGGCAACACAGTTTGGTATGGCCAAATCTACAATTTGTACCACCTTAAAAAATAAAGAAGCCATTAAAAGAGCCAATGTTGCAAGAGGTGTTAAAACACAAGACAAAGAACACAGACAACTGAAGAAGTGGAAAAATTGCTTTTCATATGGATAAGTGAAAAACAGTTGGCCAGTGACAGCATTTGAGAGCATTTGTAAAAAAGCTTTTCATTTGTATGCTGATCTCATCAAAAACACCCATAGAACAAGTGCTGAGAGTGATATTTTCAAGGCAAGTAGAGGATGGTTTGAAAAGTTTAAGAGGAGAAGTGGCACACACAGTATGGTAAGACATGGTGAAGCTACCAGGGCCTACAAAGAAGATGCCAAACAATTTGTTTTGGAATTTAAAGATTATGTAGAGGCAGAGGGTTTCCTTCCCCAACAAGTTTTCACCTGTGATGAGACAGGCCTCTTTTGGAAGAAAATGCCAAAGAGGACCTACATAACAAAGGAGGGTAAATCATTGCCAGGACACAAGCCCATGAAAGACAGGCTAACCCTTTTATTTTGTGGGACTGCAAGTGGGGATTTTAAGTTGAAGCCTTTGCTAGTCTACCAATCGAGAACCCCAGGGTACTTAAGAAAAACAATGCCATAAAAAGCAAATTGCATATGATGTGGTGGTCAAACAGCAAAGCTTGGGTAACTATGCAATTTTTTTTTTGAGTGGGTTGATGAAGTGTTCAGGCCAAGTGTAAGAAAATACCTCCAAGACAAAAATCTTCCAATGAATTACCTGCTTGTTATGGATAATGCTCCAGCTCACCTTCCAAGCTTGGAGGACGAGTTTATGGAAGAGTTCAGTTTTATTGAAGTAAAGTTTTTGCCCCTTAACACAACTCTACTCATCCAGCCCATTGACGAGTAGGTCATATCTAGCTTTAAGAAGCTTTACATCAAAGCACTGTTCCTAAGGTGCTTTGAGGTGACCTCACAGAGCTAACCCTCAGAGAGTTCTAGAAGAATCATTTCAATATCCTACATTGCTTCCATCTCATAGACAAAGCTTGGAGGGATGTGTCTCACAGAACAATGAAGTCAGCATGGAAGACATTATGGTCAAAAGCTGTCCCTGAATGTGTATTTGAGGATACTGAAGAGGATGCTCCTATTGTTGAGGATATTGTGCCTCTGGGAAAGTCCATGGACTTGGAAGTGAGTAGTGAAGATGTGGAGGAGTTAATGCAGGACCATAAGACTGAACTCACCACAGAAGAACTTGAAAACACTCTGACTGAGCAGCAACAGGTGGCAACTGAGGAATTGTCTTCAGAGGAAGAGGGAAGAGAAAGTGTTTCTACTGCACTAATCAAAGAAATGTGTACAAAATGGGTTAACTACAAATTTTTGTTGAAAAATATCACCGATAAAGCTGCTGTAAGTCATGCCGCTAATACTTTCAATGATAATGCTATGTCTCATTTTAGACAAATTTTAAAACATTGGAAAAAGCAAATGTCAATTGAAAAATTTTTAGTGAGGAAAAGATCCAGTGAATCTGAACCAGGTCTCAGTGGTGTAAAAAAATTAAGGGAAGGAATGGCAGGAGAGGAGTCACCTACAGTGATTATGAAAGAGGGCTACAGAACACCTGAACAACAGTAACCTACTGTGCTTCTGGAAGAGGACCATAGAACACCTGAAGGACAGTTACTTATTGTGATTATTGAAGGGGATCCCCCATCCAAACCATGACTATCAACACTGCAGGTAAGAAAAAATTAATTTTCATTTTTATCATCTACGGTACTATTTACACTGTGTTTATTATTGCTTATACAGTATAGTATATTGTGTTTATTGCTCTCATTGCGTATCATTTTATGGATCTATGGTATCATTAGATAGTAAAATTCATGTTAAATTGCCATTTTGGGGTTGATTTTAAATGTCTGGGATGGATGAATCCATTTTGCATTACTTCCTATGGGAAACCACGCCTCAGTTTTGGAACATTTCACAACTCAAATGGCCTTTCAGAACGGATTACATTAGAAAACTGAGGTACCACTGTAATTCAAACATGGCTATAAAGCCATAAATTAACAGATCAAAGGTAATAAACACTATACTTTTTACTAGATCAATGAAGAGTGTGTAGCCATACATCCAATGGAGCATGGAGATCTAGAACTATCTGAGGATAGGAACACACAAGAAAATTTAAACAGAAGAATTTGAGCTCAAGAATTAGACTGCCAGTGCTCAAAATCTGACTCCACCACTTAACAGTTTGTGACCACAGGTAAATTCTTTTTGTCTGTTTCTTCATCCTAAAAACGACCAAAGCAATATTTACCTTGGAGGGCTGTTGTTAGACTGATGAAATAATTCACATCTTAGATACATTATAGGAACTTAATAGATGTTAGCTACTTTTATTACCAATCTAAGGATTTTTCTTCACAGTATTTTACTGGACACAGTAAAGAATAGAATACGTAAGTAAAGGCCAGTAAAACCCAAAACCCAATATAACTACTGCTTCTAACTTTAATTTTAGGTTCTGCCACAATGAAGATGTTTACCCATATATAGCTCAAAATCACATAGCTCAGGACTGGCACAGCTCACAGTTAAAAAGTCATTTAGCTAAGCTCTTCACAACCCAGTCCTCTATGAAGACTCCAAACTCCTTCCTTGACTATGTTCCTGTATTTAGGCTACAGGACAGTAGACATACATACTGAAAATATTTTATTTTGCTTATGTCAGAAGAAAGTGGACATACAAGATCTGAGAATACTTTACTCATATGTTATATGAATATACCAGGAAGATATGCAGTGGTAGTCATGAGAAAAAGTACACCCACGAAAATCAACATACTACCTTCACTTTAATAAGCTTCTGGGGATTTCTTCTCCTACACCGGTTAACTTCAATGCTGCGTCTGTTTTTGGGCACTGCCATCCAAAACATACTATCCGAAAGGCTGGAAATCTCCTTATTTTCATTAGTATCATTTGCTGATTCTGTAAGTACAGCTGGACCGTGGACCACTAATTCTGGTTCTACAAAATAAAACATGGAGATTCAGAATCAGTTTTTAGCTTCTAAATGACTATTTTCAGTTATCATTCTCCTTAATAAGCAACAGTGATATGAAAACAGACATATTTATAGATAGGTCATTTAGAACATTACAATCAAAAGACATTTAACAGAAAAGCTTAGCTATTAAATTATATCAAAGTTCATATATAAAGTAATTTTAAAGAAAATGAGAAGAATTTTTTCTGAGAGGCACCTGCTGAAATGAAATCAGTGAAATTCTCACTTTATGTAAAACAGAACTCAGAAGTTAAGTAGTAAGCATGAATAAAAGTCTGAGAGGCACCTAATTTAAACAAAACAAAGCAAAAAAAAAAAAAGCCCACTCAACTGTCCATATCCTGCAGGTGGGTAGTATACCTAATTACTTTACATGTAAATCTAAGCTTGAAAGTACCAAAATGCACTTCTGACCTAGTGAGTTAACTGCCTACTGACTCTTTTATTATATTCAAACAGTTAATTCCTTTGACACCTAAACTAGCAGGCCCTATTTAAGTCACTTAGTTCATATTTAATCTTGATTCCTCTTTCTAAGAAAAAGAACGAGCTCACCACCCTTTGTACAATATTAATTTATATGACTATCAATCTTTCACGTGTTTTTCTAAATTGTTTATAAAATCAAATAGATTCCTTTACCCTCTCCTTGCTATTCCTCAGACTTGCAATACTTCTTTTGATTTTAGGAACTCTTAAGAAGATACAGGCCCTGGCTGTGTAGCTCAATTGGTTAGAGCATAGGATAGCCAAAGTTCAGGGGTTGATCCCCTGTCAGGGCACATACAGGGGTCAACGTTCCTCTCTCTAAAATCAATCAATAAAAACTTTCTATTTTAATTTTAAAAATTAAAATTAAAAAAAATATACAAAGCTGAGTGACACTTAACTGGTATTCCTTTTATCTAAAAATATTTCTAAGCATAGCCCAGAGGTTAACAGCACAGGCTCTGGAAGGCATGGGTAACCTTGGGACCTTTCTCCGTCTACTTCCTCAGTTGAAAGGTAATGTCTAATTGGATTGTTCTGGAAATTATCCCAAGAAGCACAGGCAGGCTTTGGCATATTGTGAGTGGGCTCTCAGTTCAGACTGCCTGGGTATTATCACGTTTGGTACACCTCAGAAATGGAGTAGAATGTGAATACCAAAAAATGAAAATTTTAATATCTAAGACACTTCCAATTCAAATTAGTTTCCGGGGAAAACGGTGGGATCAGGATTCAACTGCACGGGCCTCAAACACCACAAAGACGACACACTGCTTTAGGGTGTGGGAGGACACGAAAGGAAAGCTAAAAGGATCCAGATAGTGGTGGTCCTTGATGCTGAGCTAACGAGCTTCGGTAAGATTCTGTGTAGGAATGTTACCAGAGGGCTTTTTTTTTTTTTTTTTTTTTTTTTGTGGAGAGGGAGTAGAAAAAAACAGCTGTCTCTTGTTCCTAAGTAAGCGTCCCTGAAAACGTCCCCTATCGCGGATCCCAACGCGGGAGAAGGGCAGAGTATGAACTGTACCCATCATGCTGCCTGGGGTTCTCTCATCCACCTCTTCCCTACAGTGGCCTTCTTTACGTACCCCACGGAGGGCTGGGAAAGCCTGACCAGCTCTTCTGAAGTTTCTGCTGCAGTCGCGCCCAACAGTTCCTTAGGAGTCCCCGGGCTGTAGGCCGCTGAAGAACCACCAGCACCGGCATGGCTACCAACATCTTCCCCGCAGGCCCAAGTCTTTGATATGGCTGGCGAGTCCCGCCCCTATCCCGAGCATGCGCACAGACACCGAGCCGGGCAAACCCGGCTTCTGGAACTACAACGCCCAGCATGCCGCTGGAGCAGACGGAGAGAAAAGAAGGAGCGGAAAGGGAAATGAAAGAAGCCCATCGTTGTGCGCAGGTGTGTGGCCGTGCATTGCCTCTCCGGGTAAGATGGCGGAGCGCGGTTACAGCTTTTCGTTGACTACGTTCAGGTACGGAGATTCTCCGCGTAACTGAGGTTGCGGGATCTTCGCCCGCCGGTTTTTTTTCCGTATTGGTCTCTGGCTTGGTGGTATTGGAGGGCCCAGTAAGGAATGGGGGGGTGGGAATGCAACTTTGCAAAGTCATTTGTTGGGCCCGCCTGCGGCCGGGGGAGCAGGGGTCCCGGGAGTCCACAGGAACTCAGGTGGGAGGGATCCCGGGCCACCCTGGGGCTGTAGGAGGGTACGGCCCTCAGCCAGGGAGACTTTAGCTGTGGAGACTAGAGAAGAAGGCAGCTTTGGCTGAGCTATGTCTGGGTGTCCCGTTCAGAACTCAGGATTTCCTGTGACCCACGTAGGCCTGACTCCGGAGCTTCTGGAACTCGGAATGTTGGTCAAATCTCAGAAGGCCTCACGTTACCGTTTCACCTACGTCTTAGTCTCCTTTTGGTACTGGTGTCTTTAAAAATCTTCAACTTTAAGTTTCTTCGATGCCCTTATTTGAAGCTTAGGGACTAAAAATGAAAGCGCTAAGCTATCACATAGTGTTTGTGGATCCCAAACTACGAAGCTACATTTGCGTTTTGGCCATTTTTTTTTTTTTTTTTTGGAGGGCGATATGTTTCCTTTTAAAAGGATTTTACGCTTTTCTCTGTTAGTACGAGGGGTTAAAATAATTATATTTTTCAAAACATCGTTCCCAACGTAAGAAAGCCATCACCGAAGACTTAACCGACGGGTAAGGGTTCAGTTTGACCATTTTGTTATGGATAAGTAAGACGCCATTTAATTAAAATGTTTCCCTAGCTGACGGCCGAAGGCAGATGGGATAACTTGAGTATTTTATGTGTGGGTGTAACTTAACCTATCTCATGTATTTTCACTACCATGTGTGGCAGGTATTTTCTCAGCATATTAGAGATGAGCTAACCAAAGCTAGGACAAATAAGATAACTTGAGCTAACATTCAAACTGGACTCTTTCTGATGACAAAATTAATACATTTCATTACCATATGATGTTTTCTTAAAAAACGAAAATACCTTACTTGCTCTTGACAGTTTTCAGTAGTTAAATGAGGGTATGCAGATTTTAAACCTTTAAATGGAATTAATTATGTAATAAAGTGTCTGATCATATACAATGAGAACAGTATTTGCCAAGTAGTCACTGTTATGTTCATATGTATGAACAGAGCAAACCTGGTCCTTTGTATTTAAGAAGTTATGATCTTAGTGGAGCTGAAACATAAAACAATCATATCATGAGGAACTGAATCTTCTTATAATAAATTTATTAAAATAAACTCTTGCTTTGTCTTACCATGATTGTTCCACTCTGTTTTACATTTTCAAAAACATTTGTTTCTAGCCTGTTGTAATGAGAATTAAACTATTAATGGTGGAAATGACAAGAGACTGCTATAGGTTGAGAAGGTATTCTTGTGTATTACATGCAGTTGAGAATATTGACAGTGAATGAGTAAAAAATCGGTGCTTATAATTGCATTCTGAAAAATGTTTTTCCCTTACTTGGGAATTTTTACAAAAAGAGGGTTAAAGAATGAACATACTTTTATTTTATTATTTTATTTTATATTTTTTTATTTTAATCTTTACTGTTGAAAGTATTACAGATGTCCCCTTTTTCTACCCCTTTGACCCCCTCCACCCTGCCCCCACACCCAAGCCTACCGAATTACTGTCTGTGTCCATGGGTTATGCATGTAAGTTCTTTAGTTCATACCCCCTCGCCCCCCTCCCGAATCTTCAGTCAAGAAGGAACATAACTTTAGATTGGGTAGTCAGAGTCAGGAAAGGCCCGTGCTTGGGGGTGATTTTTGAGATTGGAAGATGAAAAGGATCCAACAGTTTAAAGATTTAGGGGTAGAGAGAGTTGCAGACAGAAGGAAGGGCATGTGTGAAAGTCCCAAAGTTAAAAAGAGTTTGAACTCTTAAAGGAATTGATATAAGGCAAATGTGCTAGAGTATAGTGAGGAAAGAGTTAGCATGGGTCAGGTCTAATCTTATAGGGCTAGAGTAAGTAGTTTTTTAAGTGAATCAAGAAGTTACTGTAGAATTTAAGTGAGCAGTGACATGGTACAAAGGTAATTCTGGCTGGGAGTATGGAAATAAGGATGGAAGAGAGGAAAACTAGTTAGAAGGGCTATTTCAGTTATCCCAGGTAGGGATGTTGGTGCTTTGGAATGGGGTAGAGGTGTGGTCGAATATAGAAAATGATCAGTGAGCTCACAGATTAGTGAGTTTTCATACAAAAAGATGCAATGATAAATGTGTATACAGGTACAGAGAAAATGTAACTAAGTTTACTTGAGCCTTTAACATGTTCCCCAGAGGTATTTGAACTAGGCATTAAACAATAATTGAAAGCTGGATGGAATGTACACAAAATACCATAATGTATCATGGAAATAATGACCATTAAAGGAAAACAGCCTAATTTTTTAAATTTAAATGCCTGTTCATATTATTCTGCTCAAGTCAGCTAAAGTTTTCATTTAAGAGTCTTTAAATTACCACCCCTAGACTTATTTCTTAGGTAGGTCTAGATGTATCTCTGTCAGCCAAATGATTATGGACTTCTGGTAGTAGGTTATGTGTTGGAATACTGATTGAACAGAGCTTACACTTTGTTGAGGAAGACAAATATTGTAAAAAATAATTCAGGTATGACAAATCTTAGCCAAAGAGAAAGTACAGGACACCATAGGCTTGAGAGTATGTGATACAACCTAGTTTGGGGTGGTCAGGACAGCTTCCCCAGAATAGGACATTTCTACAGAGGATTAAGGGTGACCAGGAAAGAGTTCACCAGGTGATGGTGAAGTGCATTCCAAACAGGGATTATTAGCTTGTCAAAGGAGTTTTTGAAATAGAGTAGTCTGTATGTCTGGAGCAAGGTGAGGTGGTAAGAGTTGAAATTTGAGTGACAGAGTATCCATAATTTTATGAAGATAAAAGAGATGGCTTTTTGAAATTCAAGATATCTTTTCAGTAGTAGACTGAAGCTATGTACCTAACTATGTTACTCTGGACAAATTACTTTCACTCAAGGACTTTAAAATAAGAAGGTTGATCTGTGATGTTTATGATGATTCTACTTCAACAACTAGATTGAAATAAAGTATCACCTAAAAAACCATTTGGAGGCTAGTATTTCGCTACCAAACCCATAGAACTAAATGTGTTAGATATAATCAGCTCATGACTTCTAGAAATAGTTTTCTAATATATAGGAAGAACTTTGTTGTGACTGATATCTAGGTCTTACGTCTTAGGCCATTCTACTTTCTAATTGTATATATAAATCCACCCACATGAAATATATGCTGCTGTTTGGTATTAAACAGACATTCATGTTCTTAATAACATTACTATTTTGGTGTTTACTTATTGCTAATTTTGTGCCGGAAACAAAAGGCATCACTTCATTTAATTTTCACAACCTTTGAAATAGATAGCTACTACAGTACTATTATCTCCATTTTACAGATTAGAAAACTAAGACAGAGAGTTTTAATAACTTGCCCAAAATCACAAGGCTGAGGTAAGCATCGAAAGGCAATAGTAACGATACTTCTTTAAGCGGTAGACAAGAAGAAAACCAAAGGAAAGGAATTAGTACTTCACTATGAATGTGTTCAAATCACCTGGTAAACTTTAGTTTCTGTACAACTTCATGATAAAATTTCATAGTCTAACTATTTCTTGGTTTTTGATTAATGGATTTGGAGATGTTCCTATAATAAATATTTGGGCATGTGTGAATTTAATAAATATATTTGTTTCTTTTTAAGCCCATCTGGTAAACTTGTCCAGATTGAATATGCTTTGGCTGCTGTAGCTGGAGGAGCCCCTTCAGTGGGAATTAAAGGTAATTAAATACTTATTAATTTCAGGTGCCTGTTAATAGTTATCCTAATGTTCTTATGGAATTAATTAGTAATTAATAATGCTGACCAGGTATTTCTAGCCAGAATTCACCCTTTGCAGCTGACTACTTTTCCATTGTGACCAGTCAGCAAGGTGTTTAAAATTACTTAGATTAAGTGCAGACATGACTGGTCAACATTTGAACACGGAAACACATGTATACTCGTGACTGGTCAGCAAGGTATTTATTAATTTATAAATAAATAGCTGTGGCAACATAACTTGTAATAGTTCTTTTTGTTAATTTATAGTATCTGAAGTTTAAAGAAAGTAGTAAGCCTAACAAGGTGATTAAATTTTTTCCAAAATAAATATAGCATCTTTATGTAATTAGTTGTGTTAATCTATAGTCTTTCCCATTCAGATAACTGAGTATTCTTTTATTTTTCCATTGATTGTATATATCACTATTCTCTGGCACTTTTTATCCTTCCTATAATTTAGAAAAGGTTATTTATAAAACTTAATATAAAGATACCCTTTAAAAAAAAGTCTCTGACATTGATTTTAAATTTCAGATTATAAGAACAGTAGGCCAAGTAGGCAAAATTCTATTATTTTAAAACGTGGTCCTAGCTGGTTTTGCTCAGTGGTTAGAGCATCTGCCTGCAGACTGAAAGGTCCTGGGTTCGATTCTGGCAAAGGGCACATACTTCAGTTGCAGGTTTGATCCCTGGCCCCTCTTGGGGTTGGTGCAGGTGCAGGAGGCAACCAATTGATGTCTCTCTCTCACATTGATGTTTTTCTCTCTCCCTTCCACTCTCTCTCTGAAAAGCAATGGAAAAAACATCCTCAGGTGAGGATTAAAAAAACAAATAAATAAAAGAAAACGATTTAAAAAAAACAAACAACAAAAACATGTGGTCTCTTAGGTGTCCTGGAATACTTTAAGAAAGTTGTGTAACGCTGTTAGCTTAGGGATTTCTTAGTGTATATAGATGACCAGGTGATTTTAATATAGAAATCTAGAAGAAAAAGTTTTATAAGTAAGAGGATGTGGGTAAAATGTAGCTATGATTTGAAAAATGTTGAAGCAGTCTTTAAATGATTAAACATTTAGGTGTTTTTTGATTGTTTTTTTAAAGCTGCAAATGGTGTGGTATTAGCAACGGAGAAGAAACAGAAATCCATTCTGTATGATGAGAGAAGTGTGCACAAAGTGGAACCAATTACCAAACATATAGGCTTGGTGTATAGTGGCATGGGCCCAGATTACAGGTACGTTATACTATTTATTAATTTTCTCACCATCTCATGACTTGGTCATAATCTATATTTGCGGAGGGGAAAAAAAAGTCAAGGAATGTTTATCCTGCCTTTTTTTCTGTTTTGTGTAGCAACAGTAGCATCTCTGGCAGATGAATTTAGTTTGCCTGTAGTGAAAAACTAAGGATTACTTTATGAAGATGCTCAGTGCAAGTTAGTTGTAAAAGAAGAGATAGATACAGTACTTACTCCTCTTACCTCTATTTAGTGGTTTCCCCCTTCTGATATCACAGTCCCTCTTCTACCATCCAAGGGCTGGGCTTCAAGGGCTTTGCTATTTTCTTTCTTTTTTTTAATATGTCTTTATTGATTTCAGAGAGAGGAAGGAAGAAGGAGAGAGAGAGAGAGAGAGAGAGAGAGAAACATCAATGATGAGAGAGTCAGAGAGTCATTGATCGGCTGCCTTCTGCACGCCCCCGACTGGGGATTGAGCCTGCAACCCGGGCATGTGCCCTGACCAGGAATTGAACAGCGATCTCCTGGATCCTAGGTCAATGCTCAGTTGTTGAGCCACACCCGGCCGGGCAGCTTTGCTGTTTTCTAATGCATTTTAAAAACAATAAAAGCAATAATAGGTATAATAAGTCATCAGGCAGCAGAAGAAAGCATCACCATCTAGAGTTAACCTCATTTTATTTATTTCTGTTTTTAGTAAAGGGACAAAATTCTCAAAGGCCACTGAAAGTTGCTAAATATGGCAGCCATTCAGGATCCAGATGCTCATCTGTTAACTCCTTTATATTTCACAGGAGGAGAGAGAGTAATCCTGTTACATCAGGGCACCAGCAAGTTGAAAGAGATTGATAGCTTTCTTTCATTTAACAGTATAAGAAATATGACTTCATTCTTGATTTTGTTGGAACATAGGTAGAGCCAGAATTTCACTTTAATAAGTTTAAAAGCAACAGTGTTTCTGGAATGTGATCAGACTTCACTACAGTGGATCCTGTTACTGGTATATAGAAGGGATTCCTCAGTGTGCTACTACTGATGGAATAAACAGAGGGAACAGGACCTTAGTTTTTATTGTACAGGGGGATAATGTGTATGCTTCAGATCAAAGGCCCATCCTATTTGTCTTGTTATATGTTTGATTGTTATACAGTATATTCTTTTGATAAATTTTACATTTAGGTTATAAGTGCTTTTTGGTGTCCTTTAATCTCTGAAAGGGATTCTTTGAAGTGTAGTCTGTGGAAAAGATTGAGGCATAGTGGGAAAAAAATACTTGAAATTTTGTGTTCACGTGTGCAGGTGTGTGTGCTGGATTGAGATATAAAACAACAGGGTGACTGCCTTTGGGATAAGGTGCACAATCTTGAAACCATGGAGGGAGAGAAAGCTCTCATTGTGTATACTAAATCTGTTATTATTAAGCTGATTGGTACTGCTAGTCTATTTTTTGTTTGTTTGTTTTCTTTTTGCATTGTCCCTATTCACTTCCTGTGGCTCATCTCTTTGATGCTGTGATGTTTTCTTGTAAATTACGGGAATCATGTAAGAGCAAGACTGGCTTTGAGCAGATAGTTACTATTAAAGAGGTATATGTAAAACTTGTGCTGTAGCTAGATGCTGTTAGAAGGAGAGTGGGTCTTTAGAGTGTCTTAATTTTAATTAAACTTTATTTCTTCTTTGTTTGGTAGAGTACTTGTGCACAGAGCTCGAAAACTAGCTCAGCAATATTATCTTGTTTACCAAGAACCCATTCCCACAGCTCAGCTGGTACAGAGAGTAGCTTCTGTGATGCAAGAATATACCCAGTCAGGGTAAGTTGGTTTTATTATTTGAAATGTGTCATAAATTAGAAAAAGAAATCATTTTAGAAGAGTAGCTATATTAAAGAGAGGACTAATTCCTGTATTTGCTTAACAAGTAGAGAAAATCACTATGATGAATAATTTCTCAGCTGGAACTAGAATATTTTCTTAAGGAAAAAATTTGAATGTTTACTTGCTGTTCATATAATAGGAGAAAGCAACAGAAAGTAGCTTCTAAATAAAGTTATTTTCCAGTTACTGAAACACTTTTTATAGGCAAACAACCCTGCTGCTTCCAAGTTTATCATCCCAGTCAGAAGTAATCATAAGCACACCATGAAAGCAGTAACTCTTTAATTCTCTTAAGTTTGGGTGTGAACATGGATGAGGTAGTGTAAAGGTAGTTGCTGATGTGAAAAGCCAGTGGAAAAACTGCATTGCTGAAGGTTGTCATTTTGTTAGGCACTAAATGTCACTACACACTTATTAAAACCAATATTTGTGTCACTCCATTTACCAAAATGATATAACTACTATTCCTTGGTACCACAGAGAATTCATTTAGATTTAATTTGTTCGGAAAGAGGTATTAAGTACTTCTTAAGGAACTTGCACGTCTAATTTGGTTTACCTGATAATTTGCTTTATTTGAGAATTAATAAATTCTTACTCACGTTGACTTTAACCAAGTAATTTTCATTTTTCTTTCTTCAGTGGTGTTCGTCCATTTGGAGTTTCTTTACTAATTTGTGGTTGGAATGAGGGACGACCATATTTATTTCAGTCAGATCCATCAGTAAGTATCATAGATGTATATGAGGTATTTGTTAAAGTACTCCTTTAACAGCTAATAAAAACAATAACAAAAATTTTGAAATTAACAATATATATTTTTCTCATTTGGGCTTTAGAAAGTATGAAATAGTACATATTTATTTGCACATTTGAAGTGTTGATAATTCAGTCTTTCAATGAAGAAGCTACATTAGTTATGCCCTCTCTGTTCTCTCTTGTTCATTAACTTCACATAATTGAGTGGTTTGTTGAAGTAGTTATCAAATCTTTTTTTTAAGTCTCTGGAATTCTGTTACTTTGAGAAATATTGTAGTGACATATATGGGTCTAGAGGACAGTGTTGTACTCTGCCACCTGTTTAATCTTAGGGCTGACTTGAGTGTGACTAATCCTGTGCAGACATTGAGGTAGCTGTCTTTTGTTTTGCAAAATGGGTGTCTTGTTTACTCCAAAGCAGAGGATTGGTCTCTGAGTTAAAAGGTATTCATAAAGGATGCTGCTACTCTACATCTGTCTCACTTGCTGTGAGGAGAACTGGAAGAAAAAATTGATTAGGAACTGATCTTTCATATTTTATGGATCATTAGATATTTATAGGTTCACTTAATTCCAGTCTTAAGATCTAACCTTGTAATCTGAAAAGGCAAAAAAAAAATTTTGTTATTTTAAATCTTATAATCACATCTCTGAGTTTCTGAAGCTAGATAACAAGCTTTCCAGTGGGTGGGAGAAGCCACCATCACTAGAATTTAGATTTTACCTTGCCCTTTTTCATCCATTTTATCTAAAAGGCAGTTGTTTCTTTTAAAATATGTTTGGTATTTTTGTGTGTGTATGCATGCATGTGTATTTTTTCAACATGTGAAGTCATGACATTGCTGCTGCTTTAATTAATTTATTCAATGATAAAGAATTGAGCACCATTTTTCAGATACATATGACAGTTTTGTAGAGCCCTTCAATACTAGTAAGCTAAAATATTACTCTTAATTGTTTGCTGTAAGTTAACCTCAGTTTCCTTTAACTGGCTTTTTTTATGTAATTGCACATTTTTAAAGGGTATAATTTGATGAGTTTTGATGTATGTAAATACTTGAGAAAACCATCATCACGATCAAGATACTGAACTTCATAATTTCTAAAACTTTCTTCATGCCTTTTTGTTATTTATCCCTGTAACCTTTTTTAAAAGAATAACCTACTTTTTGACCTTAGAAGTTAGAGACAAATTATAGAGCTAAAAAATAAATGTTAGGGCAATATAATTAGATTAATGATTTAAAATATGGGTTTTCCTCTTGACTTCCTGATTAGGGAGCTTACTTTGCCTGGAAAGCGACAGCAATGGGAAAGAACTATGTGAATGGAAAAACTTTTCTTGAGAAAAGGTAGGCACACCATAACTGGACTTGTTAGCAAACTTACTTTATGGCTTTCAGCTCTCTTTAAAGAATTAATATCCTGAGTCCAAACATATTTGTTGTATTATTCTGATAAAAAATTCCTTGGCTCCCCATTTTTCAATATATTAAGTGGTAATATTATTAATTTCTTAAGAACTTCTCTTTCTATCAAAAAAAAAAAAAGATAATTGGATTTGGAGAAAACTTTTTAAATGATTTGAGTGATAACATTTTACATTATGACAATTACGAAAATAAATTGCAAAGCCAAATACCTGGTACTGATGGTAAATATAGGATATAACTTGATAAAAAGTGGAGCACTATGTAAAAATCTGCTGTCACTGCCCTAACACAATAAATTGCTTTCACTTATTTTCAGCTGTATTCTTGCCTCAGCGTTATTGTAGTCCACCAAAAAATGACCTACATTTTGAATGGGAAAAGTTTGTAGTTGACTTCAACTAACAGATGAACCTTCTTGGTACATTTCCACATACTATTAATGCTAAGATGGCTAACACCTGGTATTAATTTTAGGCTCTTAAATCACTTTCCTTTTTCTTTTACCAATTATTAATGAGTCTTCAAAACATCTCACATGGAGTTACAACTTATAAGAACAAACAACAAATTTTAGCAAAAGTGTTTTTTCTGCTTTATTTTTGAAAATTATTATAATATTGCCACCACATTTTGATTATATTCAGCTATTTATACTTAAAGAAGTTTCCTAAAATAAACTCATGTTGAGATGATATTCTTCATGATATTGGGAATGCACTCTAATTATTGTCAGTTTTTTATTTGTGGACAGCTATCTCAGTGAGGTGACTAAAAAATTAATCTTAGTATTTTTAAGAGTGTTTTAATTTTTTTTTTTAAGTCTTAAGCTGTTGTTACCCTTGTTTTAAATAATTATAAATAATACAAATAATGCCACACTTTTTTTTTTCTCAAAAACTCTTTAGATATAATGAAGATCTAGAACTTGAAGATGCCATTCATACAGCCATATTAACCCTAAAGGTTAGTTCAATATCTAACAGTTGGATTTATAATGATTTTATAATTGACTGTTTGGAAAATTGACCTTTTTTCCTGCCTCATCCATAGGAAAGCTTTGAAGGGCAAATGACAGAAGATAACATAGAAGTTGGAATCTGCAATGAAGCTGGATTTAGGAGGCTTACTCCAACTGAAGTTAAGGATTACTTGGCTGCCATAGCATAATGAAGTGACTGAAAAATCTGGAATTTCAGATAATCTCTATACTTAAACATGTTTAAAATATGTTTCATTTTGCAAACTTTTTGCATACTTATTTCTACATGATTTAATGGACCGATGTTTTTAAAATGATACTTATAAATCATACACTGTTAATCCAACTTCCAGCTTTTCAGGAGTTAGTAAAATTTTAAAATAGTTGTTTTCTGCTTTTTATCACAGTTGATTTCTGGAAACTACATTGCAAAACAGAATGGTAAAGTCACTCTTTAGTCTTCATGTAATTTTGGTTAAGTCAAATCTTATTACCCTCTTTACTACTAGATTTTGTCTATCCTTCAGTAAAGCAAAATGCTGATTTTGGTAAACATTTTTAGAGCTGAGAGAATCTGCAGATGTTCTGTGTATTCATGAGACAAGATAGGAAGCATAGATGTTTCTTAGGCACCATTAGATGTGGGTCAATGAAATCCTAGGATGTTCTGTGAAATAGCACTGGAGCTTAGGAGAGTGCTTAAGCCAAATAGTCTCCTACAGGATATATATTATGTAAGTAAGTAAGAAGTTATGTGCTGGTTTTTGTTGGTTTCTCTACCACAAGTAGGTAAATGTATTGTAAAAGATGTCCTTAGTTCTACTAGACTTTTTTAACTCAAGGATGAACATGAGTGCTGGAAATAAAATACTGATACTTAAGCATCAAAACTATGGTTTCAGACTCCCTCATTCATGTAATCTCAGAGTAAGCAGACCCTTTACTTCAAATTAAGGCCCATACAAGCAAGCAGATGATAGAGTATCTAAACTCCGTTTTCATAGTATGTGAAGGCATAGTATTGTTTTCTTTGTCTTTTTAAAAGCATCTTAGGATAAGAGAAATCACATCATTAGTCTGGCTCACAGAACGTAGGAGAGTTTATGAGTGTCATTATTCTTACCAACAGATAGTAGGCATTTCCATGATTTAAATGTAGCTAAAAATATTTTGATTAAAATTTAGCCAACTTTAGGGGAAAAGAGTCTTAGAGAATTTTGGTCAGGATTCCGTTATACCCACCATGACTATAACACCCCTGTCTCACATGTGGCAGAAGCATTATTATGATACATGCGAACTTATTTCAAGATGTTTGTCTTGAAGGCCTCATCTAATCTTTCCTAGTGGGCTCTTGGTATATTGTGAATCCAGCACACAGGAAAGAGAAGGTAGTGATAAAAAGGAATGGTTTTTAATCAGGTCTCACCTTTCCTACTTACTGCCTAGGTGACAGCACAAGGTAATTATCTCAGAGGGTTTTCTGAAACTTAATTTGGTAATGCAAATGAAAGGCCTGGCAAGGATAATGATTTGGTTAAGTACTCTTAAGTTTTAGCTGCCTTTGAATTTGCTCTCTGATGTCCAGTATTACAAAACCAGAGGAGTGTTCTTTGGTTAATCTCTTCTTGTCCCCTGCAACCCCCTCCCCTCTGGGATCTGTTAGTCTGTTCCATGCATGCATATCTGGACCTACTTTGTTCATCAGTTTATTTTCATTAGATTCCACATGGGTGAGATCATGTGATATTTGTCTTTCTCTGGCTGGCTTATTTTACTTAACATGATCTCCAGGTCCATCTATGCTGTCTCATAGGATCTATGCTAGATCCTTTTTTTACAGCCCCATGGTGTTCCATGGTGTAAATATATCATGGCTTTTTGTGAATATACCACAGCTTTTTTATCCACTCATCTACTGATGAACACTTGGGCTGTTTCTAGATCTTAACTATTGGAAATAATGCTGCTATGAACATAGGGGTGCAAGGATTCTTTCTGATTGGTGTTTCAGAATACTTTGGATATATTCCTAAAAGTGGGATCACTGGGTCAAAAGGCAGTTCCATTTTTAATTTTTTGAGGAAATTCCATACTGTTTTACACAGTAGCTAAACCAGTCTGCATTCCCACCAGCAGCGTACTAGGGTTCCCTTTTCTCCACATCCTCGTCAGCACTTGATTTATTGATGGTACCTATTCTGGCAGGTGTGAGGTGATACCTCAGTGTAGTGTTTGGGTTTTTTTAAATATACTTTTTATTGATTTCAGAGAGAGGAAGGGAGAAAGAGAGAGAGAAACATCAATGATGAGAGAAAGTCATTGATTTGCTGCCTCCTGTACCTCCAGGGATCAAGCCTGCAACCCGCGCATGTATCTGGAGAGAGAATCGAACCTCAGTCTCCTGGATCATAGGTCAATGCTCAACCGTGAGCCACACCGGCCAGGCAATATCTCAGTATAGTTTTAATTTGTGTCTCTGATGGTTAGTAATGTTGGGCACTTTATAATGTGTCTATTTTCCATCTGTCTATACTGTTTTGAAAAGTGTCTATTCAGATCCTTTGCCCATTTTTTAATTGGATTGTTTGTCTTCATGGTGTGTCATGTAGATTCTGTATATATTTTTAGAATTAAACCCTTATCAGATTGCCGGGCCGGGAGTAGCTCAGCGGTTGAGTGTCGACCTAGGATCCAAGCGATCGGGGTTAGATTCCCAGTCGGGGCACGTGCCCAGGTTGCGGGCTCGATCCCCAGTCGGGGGTGTGCAGGAGGCAGCCAATCAATGACTCCCTCATCATTGATCTTTCTATCTCTCTCCCTCTCCTTTCCTCTCTCTGAAATCAGTAAAGAGAAGAAAAACCCTTATCAGATGTATCACTGGCAAATACATTCTCCTATTCATTGGGTTCCCTTTTCATTTCATTGATGGTGTCTTTTGCTGTGCAGAAGCTTTTTAGTTAGATGTAGTCTCATTTATTTTTTCCTTTGTTTCCCTTGCCCTAGGAGAAGTATTGGTGAAAATACTGCTATGTGAAATGCCTGGGACTTTACTGCTTATGTTTTCTTCCAGGATTTTTATGGTTTCGTGACTTGCATTTAAGTCTTTTATCCATTTTGAGTTTATTCTTGTGTATGGTATAAGTTGGTTGTCTAGTTTCATTTCGTTGCATGTATCTGTCCAATTTTCCCAACACCATTGTCTTTACTCCATTGTATGCTCTTCCCTCCTTTGTCAAATATTAATTGAGCGTAATGGCTTGGGTTGATTTCTGGGTTCTCTGTTTTGTTCCATTGTTCTATATGCCTGTTCTTGTGCCAGTACCATGTTGTTTAAATTACAGTGGCTTTGTAGTATAGTTTGATATCTATTTGTGATCCCTCCAACTTTGTTCTTCTTTCTCAAGATTACCAAAGGTATTTGGGGTCTTTTTGGTGCCATATAAATATTTGGAATATCTGTTGTAGATATGTGAAGTATGCTGTTGGTATTTTAATAGGAGTTGCACTGAATCTCTAGATTGCTTTGGGTAGTATGGACATTTTAATGATAATTCTTCTAATCCATGAACATGGTATATGCTTCCACTTGTTTGTATCTTCCTCTATTTCTTTTTTCAATATCCTAGTTTTTTGAGTACAGGTCTTTTGCCTCCTTGGTTAAGTTTATTCCTAGGTACCTTAATTTTTTTTTTGATTTTTTTTTTTTTTTTGCAGTGGTCTATGGGATTGTTTTTTTTAGGTTCTCTTTCTGAGAGTTCATTATTGGTTTATAAAAACACCATCAACTTCTGTATGTCAATTTTGTATCGTGCTAGTTTGTGAATTCATTTATTAGCAGTTTTTTGGTGGAGACTTCAAAATTTTCTGTGTACAGTATCATGTCATTTGCGTATAATAATAGTTTTACTTCTTTCCAATTTGGATGCCTTTTATTTTTTCTTGTTTGATCTCTCTGGCTAGGACTTCCAGTGCTGTGTTGAATAAGAGTGGTGAAAGCATACATCCCTGTCTTGTTCCTGATCTTTAGGGAAACACTTTTAGTTTTGCCCATTGAGTATGATGTTTCCTGTAGGTTTGTCATAAATTGCCTTTATTATGCTGAGGTATGATCCCTCTATTCTCAAGTAACTCATTGTTTTCATCAAAAGTAGGTGCAGGCCCCTGCTGGCCATGGCTCAGTGGTTGAGCATCGACCTAGGATCCAGGGGATTGCGGTTCGATTCCCGATCAAGGCACATGCCCGGGTTGCAGGCTCAATCCCCAGTGTGGGGCGTGCAGCAGGCAGCCGACTCTCATCATTGATGTTTCTATCTTTCTCTTCCTCTCACTTCCTCTCTCAAATCAGTAGCTATATGTGTGTGTGTGTGTGTATTTTTTTTAGATGGGTGCTAGATTTTGTCAAATGCTTTTTCTGTGTCTATTGATATGCTCATGAGATTTTTGTCTTTCAATTTGTTTATGTGATGTATCACATTTATTGATTTGTGAATATTGTACCAGTATTGTATCCCTGGTATAAATCTTGAAGACTTCATCTTGGTGTAAGATATTTTTAATATATTGCTGGATCCGATTTGCTAGTATTTTGTTGAGGATTTTATCATCTATGTTCATCAGGGATATTGGCCTGTAATTCTTTCTTTGTCATGTCATTATACGGTTTTGTGATTAGGACAATGCTGGCCTCATAAAAAGAGCTTGGAAGTATTCCTTCCACTTAAATTTCTTGGAATAGTTTGAGGAGGATAGGTATTAGTTCTTTGAATGTTTGGTAAACTCTCCTGTGAAGCTTTCCTGGTCAGGGCTTTTGTTTGCTGGGATTTTTTTTTATTACTGCTTCAATTTCATCAGTGGTTATCACCCTATTCAGGTTTTCTGATTTTTCCTCTTTCAGTTTTAGATGATTGTATGTTTCTAGGAATTTGTCCATTTTGCCCAAGTTGTCCAATTTGTTGGAAAGTATTTTCTTACAATCCTTTGTATTTCTGTGATGTTAGTTGTTACTTTACCTCTTTCATTTCTGATTTTTTTAAATTTGGAGCCTCTTTTTTTTTTTTTTAAATATATCTTCACTGATTTCAGAGAGAGGAAAGGAGAGGGAGAGAGAGAGAGATAGAGAGATAGAAACATCAGTGATAAGAGAGTCATTGATCGGCTGCCTCCTGCACGCCCCTGACTGGGGATCTAGCCCACAATCCAGGTATGTGCCCTGATTGGGAATTGAACCCCAATCGCCTGGATCCTCGGAAGATGCTCAGCCGCTGAGCCACACGCGGCCGGGCCTCTCTCTATTTCTTGATGAGTCTGGTTAAAGGTTCATCAATCAACCTGACAAGCTTGGCAGGCAGTGCCCCAAGTAGTCCTGGGAGTGGGGCCTTCTAAGCCCAGTGGCTGGGTCTGCCTCTGGTCTTGCTCTTTGAATATCCCTGCCCTGAGCTGAGCTCCCTTTCCCCAGGGAACTGTCAGGGGCTAACCGGGACCTGACAGGTGTGGTTTAAACAGACTCCAGTTGGGGGGGAGGGGTGCTGGTAACCTATAGGAGGGGCAGTGGGCACTTCCTTTCCTTCCCATGGCTGTGCTAGCTAAACTCATTCGGGAGCTCAGCTCTGCTTCCTGGTAATGCAGCCAAAGGGCCCAGCAGACACCTGACTGTCTTCTGGACAGAAGCTTATCTAGGAGATTGCAATGCTTCAGCTCTGCCTGGCTCCATGGCATCACCTCACTGCCACGCCAAATAGGAGGGGATATAAAATAAAATAAAATCAGCCCCACTTGGCACTCCAGTCTCTCTGTGCAATTGGCCCCTGCTGGGCTGGGCCGGGCCTCTGCCCAGGCTCCATGTGGGCCAAATGTCCGAATCCTCTACGATGCCACACCTGCCATTCCCATTTGCCTTGGGTTTCAGCAGATGGGGCTGACCAAGTAGTTCCACAGGTAGGAGGAGCAGTGTATTTGCGCTCAAGGTGTGCAAGACCTCTTTCCCAAGCCACAGTGTCAGACTCCAACTGGCTCTGCCCAAAATTCTTCCATAGAATAAGGGGCCCCTCAGAGTCAGTGCTGAGTTTACCAATCAGATCCCTTTGCAGGCTGGGAGGTTTGCCCCAGGGGCCCCTCTTACAGACACAGATTAGAACTAACTTCCCAGGCTGGTGTTCGAAGGAAGAAATCATTCTTTGCCTGGGATGGTGCAGTCTGAGTCTCCCCAGTTGACCAAATCCCCACTGGTTCCCACCACCCGCTGCTTCGCAAGTTCCTCTTCCCTTCTCTGTTGCTCTGGATTGGGGATACTTGCTTGGAGCTCAAACCCTGTGCTCCCAGGGGGTAGGGGCTCTGCTGCCCCTAAAATCCCTCCAGCTTTCCAGCCAGCACCAACGCTACTTGGTTTACACTCCCCGCATCTCCTCCTGTCCTTCCTCCATGTTCCCTGCTCTCAATATTTCAGATCAGCTACACTTCACCTGCTTTTTCAAGCCAATTGCTCTGTGGTTTAACCACAAGCCGGGGTTGGTGTTGGAAACAAGTAGGTGGGGCTTCCAGCTACTCTGCAGCCATGTTGGAATCTGATTCTAGCTTCTTTTATTTAAGTATCATAATGCTCCTAATGTTCATAGCCTCTCTCTATTTTTGGTTCAGTTTGTATCTTAAAAAATTTATCTTCACTTGCACTTTCTTTTCTCTTTTCCAGTTCCTTACTGAGCCATGAATTTAAAGTTGCAAAACAATTATTAGCAATGAGACATAGAAATTTTTTAAATTCTCAAAAGTTGTAATAAGGAAGAAAACTAATATTGATCTTTACAATTATTGAGTACTCTCTGGGCACTGCTTAAGTGATAATGGTGTTCAAAATTATGTTCTTGGACCCAAGTTGCCACATCTTAGTCCTTAACCTCACATCTTTATCAGGAGTCTCCTTGCACTTGGAGGCAAGTTCTCTGAGCCTTTGTAAAGAAACACAATCTTGGGATATTTAATGAATTGCCCAAGAACTTATGAGTTAGTAGCTCCCTTGGTTTAGAATTGTAATTTCCTGAAACCCAGTCCCATGGTCCTATCTTAATGTCACATTGTCTCATATGGTTTCCTCAATTCAGACTTCATTGACTCTCAAGGGCTTTATTAAAGAACAAGCAATACACAGACTGACAAATGTCAGAGGGATGGAGGAGGGTGGGTGGGTGGATGGGGAGAGAGTCACCAAAGATTTTATATGCATATGTGCACAACCCAAGGACACGGATAATGGTGGGGAGAGGGACTGGGGAGGAGGATGGGACGGGGTGGAACGGGTCATTGGGGAGAAAGGGACATCTGTAATATTTTAAACAAAATAAAATTTAAAAAGTAAAATAAAAAGAACAAGCAATACATACCACCATGAACATATTTTAAAAATTAGATAACACTTCATCAAAGGCCATGTCTCCAAGTTTCATCACTTTTAACTTTTTTACATATTCCATTAGGTACTCTCCTCCATATTTCAAAATAGGTTATTTCTGGGTTCCTGAAGTTTAGCCACTATATAAACTTTTTATTCTGGAAGATGAGAATTTAGAACTCATACCACCCTTACCCTCTCTGCCTCAATTTAATTAGGTGACAATGTTTAAGAGCTTTTTATGATGGCTGTGTAAGTGTACTATGATTATATTTTCTAAATAATTTTCCTGGAGGTGATAATAGCCTCACAATTTTATTTTTTTACCTTTTTTTATTTTTTCGGTAATCTTCACCTGAGGATATATTTTTATTGGATTTAGAGAGAAAGAGGGGGTGGGGAGGGGGAGGGAGAGAGAGAGAGAGAGAGAGAGAGAGATACATGGATGTCAGACAGAAACATCGATTGGATGCTCCTCTACATACCATGACTAGGGATCGAACATGCAACCTTTTGGTGTACTGGACTCCCTTTTTCTGGCTGCTTAGTGAGCCAAAGCAGACCAGCTTAGGCTCATTTCCCCAGTCCTCCCTTGTCTCACTGTCCCCAGCTTTAATAAACATCCACTAAAATTCACTTGGAGTCATGTTGTAAAGCTTTTCCTGCACAAAGTCAAGAACCCACACACTACCAGCTGGCCCTAGGCAGCTCTGCCCAGGGCCAACTCCCCTTTCCAGTAACACTAACTCCTTCATTTGTAGAGAGACTGTTTAGGTTCAAGTAACCCCTCTGTGGCAGACTTAACTGTAAAATATGTCTACCTTTTAGGTTGTTAAGAAGATTGAATAAATTTTAAGCCAGTCAGAGAAAGACAAATACCATATGATATCTCTCATGTGGAATATAATGAAGAAAATGAACTAACAAAATAGAGACAGTTATGGAGAACAGGCTGATAGCTGGGGAGGGAGGGTGGCTGGGATGGTGAAGGGATTGAGCAAAAAAGAAAAAAAAACATCTCATGGACACAGTGACAACAGTGTGGTGACTGCTAGGATGTGGAGCATGAGGGTGTTATTGGTGTATTGTATGGATTGCCCTTCTCCTTTGCTAGTGGGAGTGGGGTTCTTGGGGTACCATGGAAATAAGTATTTCTGGAGGCTCCCATGGGAGGATGAGGTATGGTAGAAAGCTTTATTTGGGTGGAATTATATCCCTCAGTTTCCAAAGTCCCAGCTCCCTTAAACCAGCCCTGGAAGAGGTGCAGCTGGAGGTTTCAGCAGAGCTAAAAGCAAAGCCAGTGTCCAGGTTTTCCATTCCATGGTGGAGCTGGAGCTGGCACAGCACCAGGCTAGTTCCAGTCCATCAGTCCATTGTGTGTGGGGTCCACATGTCCGTGAACCATGTGGGCTAGTGCAGAGCATGAGAGCGCCATAAACCAGGAGTCAGGCTCAAGAAGCAAAAGAGGGAAATCCTGTGTTTAGGAGCTTATGTATCCCGGATTTTTAGGCCCTTGCAGTGGCCATGCCTATTCTGGCCAATGACCTGTTGCCAGGTGTGACTGACAGACAAGTTCCTTCCCTATGTCACCCAGACTTTACTGGGAATCTCTATAATATTTGGGCTTCCCTTTGGTCATTTCCAGTTAATAACTGGGTTCAATACAATAATATCAGGGGGACGTGGAGGAGGGGGATAAACGGGTGATGGATGGAGACAATCTGGGCTAGTGAACACACAATACAGTGTACTGGTGATGTGCTGTAGAATTGTGCAGGTGAAACCTGTATAATTTTGTTAACCAGTGTCACCCCAATAAATTCAATAAAAAGGAAAAGATTAAACTTATGTGAAAAGCACTCAGAATATTGCTTGTCATGTAGAAACATCAAATTATTATTATTACTCTTTTTCTTCCAAAAGTGTCATGTGCAGTTATCTGGTTCTTTTTGTTTTTATGGGTTTATATCTTTTTCACTTCTTTATTGTCATTGAAGGTTTGAGGAAGTGTGGTTGAAAAGGGGCCACATGCTAACCTGACAAACTCAGGGAAGGCCTGTGTGGCAGCTTTGCAAAGCCAGAGACCTAAAGTAACCATAAAGGATGGTCAAAACTTTTAAACTAAAAGCAGTTCGTGGCAGGTAGTCATGTACTAAGGCTAGAATCTTCCCTGAAAAAAGTGGGTCTTTACCTTAACTGTGTCTATCGTCTTTGGCATCTATGATAACATTCCTTTGGAATGTCAGGGTAACAACCCCTTTTCCAGACCTCCCCCCCCCCCAGGCACAATCAATGCACCATAAATCCTCTCCTTGTTATTATCATGTTAATTGACTGTCACTATCCTGTACCCACCTATGTAAAAGATGTATCATTTTACTTTTCATCATCCAGTCCCAGAGGTCTTCCCCTGCTTTGCTTTCTCCTACCTTCCCAATCTACTACCAATGAATTTCTCCTAATCCACTTGACTCTTTTTCTGTTTTATTGTAACATATAAAATAAGGTACAAAACTGCCATTCTCTGGAGCATTACCTCAATGCACTGAGATTTTGCTTCCCAGCAACTGTGGACAATTTGGCTAAAATACACTCACAAAAATTCTTCACAGGTTTGAATGTTTCTTACGTTGATTAAAAGCATACCTAGGATTAATTTTAACTTTAAATCCTCTTAATTTTTAAAACTAGCCTTGCTTTAATAAAGCCCTCGCCTTTCTGGATGACTTTGGGCACTCTAGTAGGTTAATGTAAATTTCCCACCCTCTTAGAAACCACTTGGTCATTTGTTCTCTTGACTTTCTGTAGAGAGCCCATGATGGTGCAGTGGAAAGTGCTTTGGCTTGGAGTCAGAAATCCCAGCTACAGCACTTACCAGATGTGTAACCTCTACCAAAAATTTTTCTAAGACAACCATCGCCTGGCACTTGGTAGGTGTACTTGGATGGAGTTATACTCAACTGGGAGAATTTCTCCACTAAAATACACCAACTCCCACCCATGCAAGGTCCAACCTGTGATTAAGTCCTAGGGCGCGAGATCAGCCTGCCTGGAACCCTGGGGATGAAGCTGTTGGCGCGATACGAAAGCGGTGGAGCGGGCCAACTCCTCCACAGCTCCTTTCCTGGGGTGTGGTTGCTGTGCCTCTACAAGCTCATCTTCCGGTGGGAGTGGGAGAAGCCAGTTGCCATCAACAAACATGGCCGCCACGTTAACCTCAGCCCGGCTGGTGAGGCCGCGCTGCCGCCTGGGAATCACGGTTCTGCGTCACCCGGCGCAGGGTCACGTAACGCGGGAGGCGTCGGAGGCGGTGGCATTCGCGCGGGCGGAGCGCTGGCGGCAGCCTCAGTTGGGTCGGGGCTGCCAGGTGAGGTTTCCCTGACGTCCCAGCCTGGCGCGCGCACGTCCCCGCTGCTTGCGGTTCTAGGCGCTGCTGGTGAGGACCTGCGGGAGGGAGGTAGGGAGTGGGGAGGAAGGAGGGAGCTCGAGGCCCCGAGGCGGCTGAGCCTGGTGGCCCAGCGAGGAGGGTGGCCAGCGCCGGGTCCTAGCTCCACGCCCGGGCCCCGCCTCCGGCCCTGGTGCTGTTTGATAGTAACCCTGCTTGGCAGGCCTCAGCTGTACTGATGGATCACTCGGGGCCGATGCCCGCTCGGAACGCCATGCCGACCTCCGGGCCGCCGCAGACCTTACCATGGAGTTTAGTTGATCTTTGGACTGGGGGAGGAAGCAAAATTAGTGGGCTACTTCGTTCATTAAAATATTCTGGTTGACGTTAAATGCAGGAATGAGGCGATCTTGATTACTCTTTGCGCTTGTACTGTGTGCCCCTGAGTAATCACTGATTAAAGAAGGCCCACTAATGAAGGAGGAAAAGATTAGAAAGTGGACATTTTAGAGGAGAGAGACTTGCTTTGGACAATTTGCTAATATCTGTGTGGATATTTTTTACTTTCATCAGTTTACCTTGACTTTAAAGCTTTTAAGATTTACCTACCACCAGAGTAAGGATGCTGATAGGGAATTCCTTGCATGGCATATTCCCGGACCCCTGCATTTAATCCTGACCCGGGACATGCTGTGGAACCCATAACCTTCAAGCTTGAAGAAATGAAGGTCTGAAAAATGAAATTTTTAAGAATCCAGCACACCTAAGGAAAAGTATAGCTGTCATTCTTTCCGTAGCTGTCAGAGGGGGGAATCACTCCAAAATCAGACATGCAGAAGCCCAGGTTCCTAGACTCAGTCTCCATAAGCTTCGTTGCTAGATTGAAGTTTTATGATCCTCAGCGAAGAATTAATCACCATAATTTGAGAGGACTTTTAATTTGCCTTGTTTCTTTTCTTTTCATAGGAAAGGAATAATGCTGTCAGCATGTCTGCACACACCATGCTTTGTGAACGAATCGCCATAGCCAAGGAACTGATCAAGAGAGCAGAATCGCTTTCTAGGTCAAGAAAAGGTGGCATTGAAGGTGGTGCAAAGTTGTGCAGCAAGTTGAAGGCTGAATTAAAATTTTTACAGAAAGTAGAAGCTGGGAAAGTAGCTATTAAGGAATCCCATTTACAGAGCACTAATTTAACGCACCTAAGAGCTATAGTGGAATCAGCAGAAAACCTGGAAGAAGTTGTTAGTGTTCTTCATGTTTTTGGTTACACAGATACCGTGGGAGAAAAGCAGACCCTTGTGGTGGACGTTGTTGCAAATGGTGGTCATACTTGGGTGAAAGCCATTGGCCGGAAGGCTGAAGCTCTGCATAATATTTGGCTGGGCAGGGGCCAGTATGGTGACAAAAGCATCATTGAGCAAGCTAAAGACTTTCTTCAGGCCAGTCACCAGCAGCCAGTGCAGTATAGCAACCCTCATATCATCTTTGCATTTTACAACAGTATCTCCAGCCCCATGGCAGAGAAGCTGAAAGAAATGGGCATATCTGTGAGAGGAGACATAGTAGCAGTTAACTCTCTATTAGATTACCCTGAAGAGCTCCAACCCAGTGAGAGTGAATCAGATGACGAGAGCCCTGAACGTTTCCAGGTGACCAGAGTAGACCGGAAAAATATACTAGCAAGCGTTGCATTTCCAACAGAGATTAAGGTTGATGTGTGCAAAAGAGTAAATCTGGACATTACTACTTTAATCACATATGTATCTGCCCTCAGCTATGGAGGTTGCCACTTTATCTTTAAAGAAAAAGTGCTAACAGAACAAGCAGAACAAGAGAGGAAAGAGCAGGTTCTACCCCAGCTTGAGGCATTTATGAAGGACAAGGAGCTGTTTGCTTGTGAATCTGCTGTCAAGGATTTTCAGTCTATTCTAGACACTTTAGGAGGACCTGGGGAGAGAGAGAGGGCCACTATGCTAATTAAGCGAATTAATGTGGTGCCAGACCAGCCTTCCGAGCGAGCCTTGGGACTAGTGGCCAGTTCAAAAATCAACAGTCGTTCATTAATGATTTTTGGGACAGGAGATACCCTAAAAGCCATCACAATGACTGCCAATAGTGGTTTTGTGAGAGCTGCCAACAACCAGGGTGTTAAATTTAGTGTGTTTATTCATCAGCCCAGAGCACTTACTGAGAGCAAAGAGCCTCTAGCCACCCTCTTACCAAAAGGCTACAGAACTGACACTGAACACTGAAATATGTTATTTATACCAAAGGTTGGGTCTTACCATCTTAATTGGAGTGGGGAGAAAGGTCTTTAGTAAAAATAATAACTTAGAATTCAAACCAGTAGAGTTGATTTGCAGAGAAACCACAGGAGACAAACTTATTTACAGTAATTAAAAACAGAAGAACATCTATGTAAAGCTTTTAGCTGTATCACAATGCTTTTGTTTCAATAGGGCTGCAAAGCTCCCTACTGGTAATCACATTTCATGGAATATGGCTACACTGCATCTTGCATTAAACACCTGGAGAAAACTGAAGCTTGTTTTTTATTATATTGGTTTATCAATTGATAATGGGTTGAGGCTGGGAGGTAATAGTGTATAATTAATTTTCAATTCTAAAGTTATGGCCATTATTAATGAAAAGAAACTTACCGATTGCTGTGTGTCAGGTGCAGTCTATGGGTATGAAGGGCTGAGCTTTTACAAAGAGTACATTAATATAGAATAAAATTTTTTTTTCTCCCCCCCCACCCTTTTTTCTTTTTAAAAATAAACTCAGATCTCTTAAATCTCATGGATCTATTGATACATCTTTGTGAAAAAGCAACAGTCACACTATACCTAGGACACTTACAGTAAAATATTAATTTGAACAAATTAAAAAATAATTATATAAAACATTTAAAAATAAATCAGATTTTACTTTTAAGTACAAACAGTCCCCATATTGCAAATATTTGAATTACGAATCCTATTTCTCCTGTTTGTTTTGCAAGTGGCAGGTGACAACTGCATTATCTCAATCTTGTGAAATAGTGGCAGGGAAATTCCATGCCTGTTGAATGACATACTGTAATTAAAAAGAAATTTTTATGTCCATATTGTGCTAGGTGCTTTATTAATTTGTAACAGAGCAAACAAACTAGCAAAGTAGATATGTATTCACATTTTTTAAATGGGAAAATTGAGCCTTAGGGCTTAAGCTAAGTATAGGAGCCAGCATTGGTGATTTTATGACTGCACAGCCTGACCTCTTTCTACTGTCCCAGCTCTTATTTTGTGAGAAGGGAAACTCAATTTCCAGCCAGAATGTTGGGTAGGTAGAATTTTATTATTGTGGTCCATGAACATTCAAAAATGCAATGCAAAATTATGCGTATGGGGTGTTTCTCTTAGGAGAGGTTCTGTTACTCAGAACATATCTCCTAGGGGAAATGGCTGCCATTGGAGCTCCAATTTAATGTAGAGAGATATTTAACCCTTTGTGGTCATTTGTCTACTCTCAGCCACCAAAGCTTTTTTACTGTTCCGGTCGTATGTCTGCTCTCAGCCACCACAGCAAGGAACCGTATGAATCTTAACTCTATTCATTCATGTATCAGTTCATAATTTCTCTGAAAGCTCTTAATTCCAACCAGTACGACACCCATGTCCAAATTTAATACGACCGCAAAGGGTTAACTTGCATTGCAACTAAAATTGCCTAGTGTTGGAAATTGGACTTACGCTTTTTGGTGAACCTGTTAAAGTACTATTAAGTACTTATTACTATAAGTACTGAGCATTATTATAATAGCTTGGTATGAAAAAGAATTGATCTGCTGTAAGGAATTCTTAGTCTAAAATGGAGGTGGACAACTAAAATATAATTGTATTAAAATGTCTAAAAGAATTATGTTTAAAATACTATGGGAACCATGAGATAGTAATTCTTGCTATGGAGTCAGGAAGTCAGAGAGGAAATTACATTTAAGGGTTCTTAGTGTGAGATTTCAAAAGATGTGTACAGGGAATGAGTGGGATTGGAAATGTATGAGGGCCTTTTCAAAGTCCAGGTTCATGTGGACAGTTTATAAAAGATGAAACTAGAAAAGTAGAAGTTCTGCCCGGCCAGGCGTGGCTCAGCAGTTGAGCATCGACCTGAGATCCAGGCGATCGGGGTTCGATTCCCTGTAAGGGCACATGCCCCGGTTGTGGGCTCAATCAATGACTCTCTCGTCATTGATGTTTCTCTCCCTCTCCTTTCCTCTCTCTGAAGTCAATAAAGATATATTTAAAAAAAGAAAAAAAAGAAAAGTAGAAGTTCTATGAAAAGTGGCATTAGAGACTCAATGGCAACTTTTAAGAAACAGTGGGCCATGATCAGATCTCAGGGAAAACAATAACTTGCAGTGTGAAAGAAGAATTAAAGGAAGAAAAAACGGCTTTGGTTAGAGCAGTGATGATGGAATGTAAAGTCATGGGTATAAGCTGGATTTGTTCAAGACAGAATTGACATGATACTAATTTATTCATTCAGTACAAAGTTTGAGTGTCATGTGCCAGACCATATGACGGCTGAGATTTTAAGGAGTAGCAGGAAAAAGGTAGACTTCTATCCCTGCCTGCTATGAATTGATCTTGGAATCTTTGCCAACTGGAATACATACAGCTATAGCAGTCTGAAGAAACTGCATTCTGAAGGGGCCACAGCTGTGGTTCCCCAACAACTTATTTTTTTCCAGACAATGACTACAATTTCTAACAATAATACAAAGGAATACATATGGACAAGTAGCAGGGCACTGGATCCTGGAATGTAAAGAAATAGTGCCTTCTCTAGAAATGACATATTCAAACCTCAAAGACCACTCTAGCTGATCAAAAAAGTCATAAAGGTAAAAAATGAGGGAAATCATTTAAAAAATGAGAAAAGAGAATGTTCAGTTAAATACTAGTTAAAAACTCAAGTATAGAGAACATAGTTAAACAGCAAAGCAAATGTCCAAACAATTATGACAAAAGAAAATATGTAAAAATTATGACTAAGAATTGGAAGTGGTGGGGGAAAGTAAAGCATGTTATGTAGAAGGGAGTCAACAACTTCATAATTTTTGCCATTAAAATTTAGAGCAATATAATTTTATAAAGTAGGACATGTAACTGATAGAATAAATTAAGCCAAGCTGAATGATCTTCAAATGATATTTGAGAATGGAGAATGAATGCCATCTATATAGGAAAATACAAGTCAATATTCTCAAGGAAGCATAAAAACCAGAAAGCATAAAATGAGAGCTATAAGACCAACAAGGAGCTAAAACAGGTTTGGAGAAGATTGATTAATTATAGGGAAATACACTATAGTTATATACAATATTGGTAAATTTTGCAATCTAAATAAACATGATTTTCTTAGGATATATGAGTTGAAATTGGAGAAGAAATAGAAAACTTAAGTAAGTGATAGCCATTGAAATATTATTCAAGTACAGTAGTTAATGACCTCCAAGAAATGTCCAGGTCCAGTTAACTTTATTAGATAAGCTGTTGCTTACTTTTAGATATCAAATAATCCCCTTGCTCTAAATTATATGGAGCACACCACCATAAATAGGGTGGAGTACAGGGTAAGGCAAAAGTAGGTTTACAGTTGTGAGTACATAAAACAGAGTTCTTTATGTATTATTTATTGTATTATTTTCCATATGAACAACTGTAAGTCTTTTGCCCCACTCAGTATTTAACATGGTAAGATGTGGTGTACCTTTTACTACCCACCTTCTGCCCCCAAATGAGGACTTTGGCTTTCTCTTTGAGGATAGGTTCTACACCTAGATGAAGGACGAGCCCATGGCCTATATATTAATTTGTGTAATAAGCTGGTTGTCTCAGATCATTACTGTATTGGGAATGTTTTCAAATTCATTTTATTAAATATAAGCTTAATTGATATGAAAACCTGACAAAATATTCTAAAAAGAAAGCTGCCTCAAAATTTCAGTTTAAGAATATAAACGCAAACATCCTAGATAAAATGGATCCCAGACAGAGAACACCTCACCCTCTGGTAATCTGGTTTCTAAAAGGATAAAAGGCAGAAATGAGTCCTCAATTTTAACATTAGGAATTTAGGGATTAACCTCTATGCTGGTGTAAAACTGGAGAGAGACTTCGGGCCTATTTGATTCCAAGACCCCTGCATAAAAAGTTGCAGCCCCCATGGAAAGTGATCTTGTAAACATTTCTTCCAAGAGACAGCAAGGGAATTTGACTCAAGTATCTCTGAGTGAGAGAAAATAAGTCAGAAAAATCAAAGCCCAGTGTGTGCTCTACATAGGTTTAGCATTCAAATTCTATTAGTGACATCCTGAGGAAGACCCAGAGATATGAAATTACTATAAAAATTGGTTCCAGAAAAGTGCTATCTCTCAAGACACCTGACCAAAACATACCTCATATCATTCTGGACTTGGGAACACTTCATTTCAAAACCTCGCAGAATCTAGTGGAAAACAAAACTGCTTGGATGAGATTTCAGTGAAAAACTATAAAAACATGAGAAAAGCTTCAATTACCAATGAGTGAGCAACACAAAATGTTTCTCAAGAATTGAAGATAATAGTAAAATAATCCAATAAATAATATAAAGTAAGTATTGGGATATTTGATGTATTCTCCATGTACTGAAAAGGAAAGGAGTCAAAGAGACAGGTGGAGGCTAAAATACCATCTGCAACAAAGCACTGCATCTGGCTAAGAGGGAGGATGTGCTTTATATCTGCAGCAAGTTGTCTGAGCCCCAGAATTAGGCAGACAATACCCACTAGTCACAGGTAGTGCTGGGCATGTGACTTGGGCAGAGAACACCTCACTGAGGTGTGGGGGTAGGGAATATTGTGCTTAAGAAGAAAAAAGCAGAGATAAGCTAAGCATCCCAGGCGGTGCTGTCAAATTTAGGAATAAAAAAATATATTCCCAGAAGTGGAGAGGAGCCATGAGTGTACTGTGAGGAAAACAACCCTCAACCCTGCCATCATAGAAATCAGAATGAGAAAATGGCATTTCCCTCTCCACAGAAATTAAAAAGAAAAGAAAAAGTTTAAACAGGATAAGGAAAGAATATAGACAAACAGGACTTCTAGAAATGGAAAAACTCTCTCTAAAAGTAAAAGCTCAGAAATAAACTTTTAAAAAGTCAACTAGACGAAACTAAAGAAAACATTCTGAATTGAAATATAGATCTTAATAAATTTTCCAGAATTCATCAGAGAAGTAAAAAGATGAAAATCTGAGAGACTGAGACCTGGAGGACAAATGGCAGGGTTCAACAAAGGTCACAGTAGACAGCATTAGCTGGCACACTAAGCCTGTTCTGTCCTATAGGAGCTGGAAACTCAGGTCCTTACTCTCTCAATCTTACATTTATCCAAAAGTGGCCAAATTCCTTGCCAATGAGACACAAGTGGAAATCGGTTAGTGCTGCTTCCTCCATTTTCCACTTTCTAACTAATTTAATGTGAGTGATGGTGAGGCTTGCCTATGAAAGAATGATAGCTAATAAGTGTAAAGAAAATGGTAGAGTTAGGGAAATCCCCATTTTTTTCATTCTGAATGAAATAATTTTATGAGGATGAAAGAAAAGCTAAAGGAATCTCTTAGATTTGGGGGCTCACATGCTTCCCTCAGGACTTCTTGCTATGTGAGAAAATAAAACCCCAATTTATTTAAGCCACTATAGTAGACTTTTTCGTTACATGTAGTTGAAATATTTTTAAATAACATTAAGGTTTATTTGTTCCAAAAAGAGAGAATGGACAAAATAGGACTCATGTATCCATCACCTATGTTTTAAAAATGTCATTGTTTTGCCTTATTTGTTTTATTTGGGTTTTCTTTGGCCGAAATATTTTAAAATAAATTACAGACACCAAAATATTTTACCAACACAATCCTCAATATTTAGTTCTATAATTATTTTTATACAAGCATAATTTCATGAACACACCTAACAAAATTAATAATTATGAGCATCATCTAATGCCCAGTCCATATTTTCATGTCAGAGGATCTGTCTAACCAGGATTCAGGTATTGCATTTCGGTTTAATATTTTTTGTTTTTTTATTTATCTTTATTGTTGAAAGTATTAGAGGTGTCCCATTTTTCCCCACCAGTTGACCCCCTCCACCTCACTCCCACCCCCTCCCCAGACCTTCACCCTGCTATTGACTGTGTCCATGGGTTATGCATATATGCATATAACTTCTTTGGTTAATCTCTGCCCACCCTCCATCCCCTTCCCTCTTTCCTCTAAAATATGATTGTTTCATGTGTCAATGTCTCTGGATCTATTTAGTTCATCAGATTCTTTTGTTCATTAGCTTCTTCTTAAAGAAGACCCTTCAACATTTCCTGTAGTGCTGGTCTGGTGGTGATGAACTCCTTTAACTTTTTCTTATCTGTGAAGCTCTTTATCTAACCTTCAGTTCTAACTGATAGTTTTGCTGGGTAGAGTAATCTTGGTTGTAGTTCCATGTTTTTCATCACTTTGAATATTTCTTGCCACTCCCTTCTGGCCTGCAAGATTTCTGTTGAGAAATCAGCTGACAGCCATATGAGTGCTCCCTTATAGGTAACTAATTGCTTTTCTCTTGCTGCTTTTAAGATTCTCTCTTTGTCTTTAACCTTTGGCATTTTAATTATAATGTGTCTTGCTGTGGGCCTCTTTGGGTTCCTCTTGTTTGGGACCCTCTGTGCTTCCTGGACTTGTGATTCTATTTCTTTCTCCAGGTAGGGGAAGTTTTCTGTCATAATGTTTTCAAATAGGTTTTCAATTTCTTGCTCTCTTTCTGCTCCTTCTGGTATCCCAATAATCGAATGTTGGGCCGCTTGAAGTTGTCCCAGAGACTCCTTATACAGTTCTCATATTTCTGGTTTCTTTTTTCTTTTTGCTCTTTTGGTTGGATGTTTTTTGTTTCCTCATGTTCCAAATTGCTGATTTGATTCTCAGCGTCCTCTACTCTACTGTTGGTTCCCTATAAATTATTCTTCATTTCAGTTTGTGTGGCCTTCATTTCAAATTGGTACTTTTTTAGGTTATCGATTTTCTCAGTTATTTTCATCATACTCTTACAATATGGTTGAGCATCCTTATAAACAAAATTCTGAACTCTGCATCCATTAGCTTGCTTGGGTCTATTTCATTTAGTTCCTCTTCTAGAGATTTCTTCTGTTCTTTCCTTTGTGACATATTTTTTTGCCTCCACATTTTGGCTGCTTCCTGGTGTTTTTTTGTATGTATTAGGTAGAGTTGCTATGTCTCCTGGAATTTGTAGAGTGGCTTTGTGTAGTAGGTGTCCTGTAGGGTTCAGTGGCTCAGCCTTCCCAGTCACCTGAGCTGAGCCTTCTAGGTGCTACCCTGTGTGGGCTATGTACACTGTCCCATTGTAGTTGAGCCTTGGTTGCTGTTGGCATCCCTGGAAGGAATTGAATCCCAAGCCAATCAGCTGTGAGGACCAGCTGAAACTATAGCCAAAGAGCTGCTGTGCTGGAGACACCCCTATGGAGCAGGATTTAGTTCAGTGGGGCTTTGGTGTTCACCAAGTGCACCCCTTGAGTGTGTCACTCGTGGAAATGGTAGGATTGTAATCTAGTGTGGTGGAGTCTGACCACCAAGTGCACTGTCTCTGGGGCCTCCTGGGAGGGACAAAGTCAGCCTCTGCTAGTGCCTTGCCCAGGGCCACCCAGCATGAGCTACGCAGCAAACTGTAGTTGGCTGCTACTTGTGCTGGGTTTGGCAGTGTCCAGGAGAGGTCAAGCTATGAACCAATCCAGGCTAGCACTAATGCCAGGCCTAGGGGCACTAATCAAGCTGTATGGGGCACGCTACTGCTCGTTTGAGAGATTTTAGGAGCATCTTAAGCATAAGGCTTGAGAGGCCACTTGTACAGAAAAGCCACTGGACATGGCTTGGATGAACTGAAGATAGGGAGGGGCGGGTCCTCCCAGAATCACCGGGGCAGGGTGAAAGGTGTGAGTCAGGTGCTGGAGATTCAAATATGGCACCTGCCTGCTGGCTCTGTGTGGGGAGGGCTCACCAAAGGAGCAATGGCCTCTGTAAGCTCTTCTTTCTGGGAGAAAGCTGCCTCTTCATCTCTTGCCCCAACTTTAGGCAGGTTAGTTCCCCCCAAATGTCCCAGGTTCCTTTCAAGCTGTTGCCAGGTGCTGGAGCTCAGAGGGACCATTTTTGAGTGAGTTCCTGCTTGGGCCCTTTAAGAGGAGCTGCCTGGGATTCGCACACCCTCCACAACTCTCGGGGACAGTCCCTGCTGGTTTTCACAGCCTGAAGTTGTGGGACTTCTCTTCCAGACCCTGGAGCCCTGGGCTGGGGGGGCTGATGTGGGGCTGGGACCCCTAGCTCCTCTAGGAAACCTCCACTGTCGAAATATTCCTCCCAGGTTTAAACGGTGGCACCGGGTGTGGGCCTGTGGCCTCATCTCCGTGATTCAGCCCTGATCCACCTGCATTTCTGCCCCTCCTACTGGTCTGGATGCTTTTTCAGTTTCCTGGTTGTAGGGCTTCTGTTCAGCTAGATTTCAGGAGGTTCTGAGTGGTGGTTTTTCTGTATTTTTGTTGTAATTTTGATGTGGTTTGGGAGGCAGCGGGTACAGCTGTTACCTATGCCGCCATTTTCAGTTTCTTCTGGGTTTAATATTTCTAAATTTTATTTTATGTAAGCATTATCCCTTTCATGTTATTACTTTGAGTTTTGAAGATAATAGGACATTTGTCTTACAGAAAATCCTATGTTACTGATTTGTTGGATTATTTCTAGTGGTAAATTCCTGTAAACTGGAAATAAGATCTAAAGGCTGGATTCAATTCTGATTCAACATTTGTAACCAGAATATTTTATAGGTGACACTGTGTTCTTCATTTTGTCTTTAATCATGGGCCATATAATAGCTGGTTGTTCCACTGTTAATGATGTTAAATATTGTCCCCTGAATAAAGTGGTGTTAGCCAGAGCTCTCCATTTTAATGTTTTCATCCTTTGGGACTGGTAAGTTAATTATGAAATAATACTTTTACACCAATATGAATATTTAGTTCCCCATTGCCGTTTCACCTAATGATTTTAGCATACATTGATGACCTGAATATGGCCTGAATCAACTTCATTGAAAGTGACAAAATGGTTATTTCCCCAATTCTGTCATTTCCTTTACATTTATTAGCTATCATTATTTCATAAGGGAGAGGAACTAGAAGAGGCCCTCTGAGCTGGAGCCACTTGGTTACTCTAAAATAGAGTTCCTTCTGGAATAGCAGAATATATCGTTAATCCCTTCTCTATAACAGCAGTAAAATTTTGGCAGGGAAATTCTATTTTGTGACTACCATGTGAGGCTCATGAACTACTACTATATATTCAAATGTACCCCAATCAACTACACTTATTATACTTTTTTGTTATAATTCATTTAATTTTATTTTTAATTAAGATTTTCTTTTTAGAGCAGTTTTAGTGACACAACAAAGTTGAGGAGATAAAGGTACAGAGGTTAATAAAGTACTGAGATTTCCCTTATACTCGCTGTCCCCCTCCACATAGCCTTCCTCATTATCAATATCTTCCACAACATGCTGTATTTGTTACCGCTTGGTATATTTGATGACCCAACCTACATTGACACATCATAATCACCCAAAGTCCATCATTTACACAGATATTCACTCCTGGTGTTGTACATTCTGTGGGTTTGGACACGTGTATAATGACATGTATCCATCATTACAGTATTACAAAGTATTTTCACTACCCTAAAAATCCTGTGTGTCTCACCTATTCATCCCTCCTTCCAACCCACACCCCCTGGCAACTACTGATCTTTTTACTGCTTTTATAGTTTTGCCTTTTCAAGAATTTTATATAGTTAGAATCACCCAGCATTTTCACATTGGTTTCTTTCACTTAGCAATATGCATTTAATATCCCTCCATGTCTTTTCATGGTTTGATAGCTCATTTATTTTTAGCACTGAATAATTATCCAATGTCTGATGTACCACAGTTTATTTATCCATTCAGCTACTGAAGGACATCTTGGCTGCTTCCAAGTTTTTGGCATTTATAAATAGAGCTGCTATAAACATCTGTGTGTGGACATAAGTTTTAAGGTTTTTTTAGGTAAATACCAAGTAATATAATTGCTGGGTTACATGGTAACAGGTTTTTGTTTTGTTTTTTGTTAGAAATTGCCAAGCTGTCTTCCAAATTGATTACACCATTTTGCATTCCTACTAGTAATGTATGAGAGTTCCTGTTGCTCCACATTCTCATCAGCACTTTATGTTGTCAGTGTTCTGAATTTTGGCCATTCTAATAGGTGTGTAATGCTATCTTATTGTTTGTTTTTTAATTTGTATTTTCCTGATGACATATGATGTGGAGCATGTTTTCATTTGTCATCTGTATATCTTCTTTGGTGAGGTATCTGTTAAGGTTTTGTCCCATTTTTTAATCGAGTTGTTTGTTGTCTTATTGTTTAGTTTCAAATGTCCTTTGTATATTTTGAATAACAGTCCTTTATCAGATGACTTAGTAAATATTTTCTTTCAACCTGTGGCTTGTTTTCTAATTCTCTTGACACTGTCTTTTAAACATAAGTTACTAAATGTTATGAAGTCCAGCTTATCAATTATTTCTTTCATAGATAGTGCTTTTGGTGGTTTATCTAAAAAGTCATTGCCATACACAAGGTCATCTAGTTTTCTCCTATTTTATCTTCTAGAAGTTTTATAGTTTCACATTTTATATTTAGGCCTGTGATTGATTTTGAGTTAATTTTCATGAAGGGTGTAAAGTCTGTATCTAGATTCATTTTTATACATATGGATGTCCCAATTGTTCCACTATCATTTTGAACAAACTATCTTTGAACTGTTGTTATTGCCTTTGCTCCTTTGTCAAGGCTCGGTGGAGTATATTTATGGAAGCTTATTTCTGTGCTCTCTATTCTGTTTCATTGATGTATTTGTCTAATTTTTACCACCAATACCACACTGAGTCTGTTCAGCTTTATTGATATATAATTGACAAAAAAATTATAATATATTTAAAGTGTACAATATAGTAATTTGTAATATATATATATTGTGAAAGTACTCTCCCAATCTGACAGCACATTCATCACATCATATATTTATCTTTTTAGCAAATTTCAATTGTAAATACAGTGTTATCAACTATACCAACTATAGTCACCATGTTTTATGTTAGATCCTCAGAAATTAATTATCTTATAGCTGAAAGTTTGTACCCTTTTATCCATCTCTTCCAATTCCCCACTCCCCTCCCCCCAGCACCTGGCAACCACTATCTTCTTTCTGTTTCTATGAGTTTAACTTTTTAAAAAAAATTTTAAAATTCCACTTATAAGTGATACCGTGCAGTATTTGTTTTTCCCTGTCTGGCTTATTTCACTTAGCATAATACCCTCAAGGTCTTTTCATGTTGATAAAAATGGCAGAATTTCCTTCTTTATCATGATAGAATAATATCCCATTGCATATATACATATACATATACATATACATATACATATACATATACATACATATATATACATATATATACATATATATATATATATATAATATCTTTACCCATTCATCCATTGATGTATACTTAAAATGTTTCCATATTGTGGCTATTATGAATAATGCTTTAATAAACATGGAAGTGCTGATATCTTCTTAAGATTCCCTTTTATTTCCTTTGAATATATACACAAAAATAAAAATGCTGGTTCATATGGAAGTTCTACTTTTTTTTTTTTTTTTTTTTGAGGAGCCTCCATATTGTTCTCCACAGTGGCTGAATCAATTTACTTGACCACCAACACAGCACAAGGGTTCTGCTTTCTTCACATCCTCACCAACACTTGTTATCTCCTTTCATTTTGATGATAGCCATTCTGACAGATGTGAGGTGATATCCCACTGTGGTTTCGATTTGCATTTCCCTAATCGTTAGTGATGTTGAGCACTTTTTCATGTACCTGTTGGTCATTTGTATATCTTCTTTGGAAAAATGTCTGTTGAGTTCCTCTGCTTGCTTTAATTGGACTGTTTGGGGGGGGGGGTTCTAGTGAATTTTATGTGTTCTTTATATATTTTGGATATTAACCTCTTATCAAATATGTGATTTGAAGATATTTTCTTCCTTTCAGGAGGTTGCCTTTTCATTTTTTATTTGGCTTTCAGAAGCTTTTAGTTTGTTGTACTTTCATTGCCTTTTTTTTGTTGTCTGTCAAATCCAAAAACTTATTGTAAAGACTGATGTCAAGGAGTTTACCCCCTATGTTTTCTTCTAGAAGCTTTATGGTTTCAGGTCTTATGCCCAAGTCTTTAATCCATTTTGACCTGATTTTTGTGTATTGTGCAAGATAGGAGTCCAGTTTTATGCTTTGCATGTGGCTGTCCAGGTTTCTCAATGCCATTTAGCAAAGAAACTAGCCTTTCCCCATTGTATATTCTTTTGACACATTTGTCATTAATTAATTGAATATATATGCATAGATTTATTTATTACTCTGTTCCAGTGACTTGTGTGTGTGTGTTTATGTCAATGCCATACTATTTTGATTACTCTAACTTTGTAATCTAGTTTGAAACCAGGAAGTATGATGCCTTTAACTTTGTTCTTTCTCAAGATTACTTTGGCTATTCAGAATTTTTTGTGGTTCCATACAAATTTAAGGGTGTTTGTGTGTGTGTGTGTGAAAAATATCATTAGAAATCTGATAAATATTGCATTGAATTTGTAAATTGCCTTGCGGAATATGGACATTTTAAACAATATTAATTCTTCCAACCCATGAGCATGGAATATCTTTCCATTTATTGGTATGTTTTTCAATTACTTTAATCAATGTCTTAAAATGTTTAGTGTATGGGTCTTTCACCTCCTTGGTTAAATTTATTTCTAGGTATTCTATCTTTTTGATACAGTTGTAATGGCATTTTAAAAAATTTCCCTTTTTTACATTTTGTTATTAGTGTATTGAAATGCATGTAATTTTATATACTGATTGATTTTGTATCCTACAACTTTAATATATTTGTTAGTTGTAATGGGGTTTTTTGGTGGAATATTTAGGGGTTCCTATATACAATATCATGTCATCTGCAAATAGAGACAGTTTTATTTCTTCCTTTCTGATTTGAATGCCTTTTTTTCTTTTCCTTGCCTAATTATTTTGTCTAGGATTTCCAATACTAAGTTGAATAAAAGTGGCAAGAATGGATATTCTTGTCTTGTTTTTAATCTTACAGGAAAAAGTTTCTGCTTTTTTCTTTTAGCTGTCAGCTTGCCATATATGGCCCATATTATGTTGAGGTACATTCCCTCTGTACAGAGTTTGTTGAGAGTTTTTAATCATAAATGGGTGTGCATGCAACAGACTGGTGAATCTCAGAGGAAGATGGTGATCAGGAAGAGACTAACCAAAGAATTGATATGCATATACACATAACCTGGGGACACAGACAATAGTGCAATGATGGCCTGGGGAGGACAAGGGAGCAGGGTGGAGAAGGTCAATGGGGGATAAAAAGGAGATGTCTGTAATACTTTCAATAATAAAGATAACTTTAAAATGTATATATAATAAATTTTATTTTATTTTTAATGATAAAAAAGAGTATTAAGGCAGTAATTCTAGTTTTTCTGGCATATAAGCCATTTAACATCATGAGTAACAGTCATGAATAAAGAACATTTTCTCCCAGTGAAAATATTTGTCTCATATCCTGATTTTCAGAAATGCAGATGTCCTGCTTTTTTTCTCTATAAATGATTATTACATTGATTGCCCATCATAGAGTCCATCAAATAAAAGCAAGATTGGTCAAAATAAATAAAATAAATGGATGTTGAAGTTTGTCTAAAGTTTTTTATATATATTTTATTATTTAATTTTATTATTTATTTTTTTTAGTTTTATTCATTTTTATATGTATTTATTTATTATTTTATTATTTTTTAAAAAATTTATCTTTATTGTTGAAAGTATTACAGGTGTCCCATTTTCCCCCCCAATTCACCCCCTCCACCTTGCTCCCACCCCCTCCCCAGGCCTTCACCCCATTATTGTCTGTGTCTACAGGTTATGCATATATGCATATAAATTCTTTGGTTAATCTCTTCCCACCCTCCACCCCCCTTCCCTCTTTCCTCCAAAATATGATTGCCTGTTGCATGCATCAATGTTTCTGGATCCATTTAATTCATCAGATTCTTTTGTTCATTAGCTTCGTCTTAGAGAAGACCCTTCAACATTTCATGTAGTACTGGTCTGGTGGTGATAAACTCCTTTAACTTTTCCTTGTCTTTGAAACTCTTTATTTGACCTTCAATTCTAAATGATAGCTTTGCTGGGTAGAGCAATCTTGGTTGTAGGGTCTTTTCAACACTTTGAATATTTCTTGCCACTCCCTTCTGGCCTGAAGTGTTTCTGATGAGAAGTCAGCTGACAGCTTTATGGAAGCTCCTTTGTAGGTAACGGATTGCTTTTCTCTTGCTGCCTTTCAGATTCTTTCTTTGTCTTCCATTTTTTGCACTTTAATTATGATGTGTCTGGGCATGGGCCTCTTTGGGTTCTTCTTGCTTGGGACTCTCTGTGCTTCCTGAACATTTTTGTGTGACCTTTTTGTTCACAAGGTTAGGAAAGTTTTCTGCCATTATTTCTTTAAACAGGTTCTCTATCCCTTGATTCCTTTCTTCCCCTCTGGTACACCTATCATGCTAATATTGTTATGTTGCATGTTGTCCCACAGCTCCCTTAAACTGTCCTGTTTTTTAATTGGTGGTTTGTTAGTTTTTTTGGTTCTCTGATTGAGTGAATTTTTCTTCCCTGTCTTTTAATTCACTGTTCTGATCCTTAACTTCCAATAATCTTTTGATTATTTCTTCCAATCTGTTATTTATTTCTGTTATGTCATTCTTAATTTCCTTCATAATTTCTATATTTTTATTTAATTATTTATTATTTTTAAATTATTATTTTATTTTTTATTGTTCCAAATATTACCAATATCCCCTTTTCTCTCCATTGACCCTTTCCATCCTGCACCCCCCCTCCCCCATCCCTCACCACACCACTGCCTATGTTTTTGGGATAGGCATATATGCATATAAATCTTTTGGTTAATGTCTACCCTCCACCCACCCACCCAAACTTTCCCTTGGAGATTCGTCAGTTTGATCCATGCTTTCATGTCACTGAGTGTATTTTGTTCATCAGTTTATTAGGTTCTTTAAATTCCACATATAAGTGAGATCATGTGATGTTTGTCTTTCTCTGCCTGCCTTATTTCGCTTAACATAATATTCTCTGGGTTCATCGATACTGTCCCAAAAGGTACAAGATCCTTTTTCTTTACAGCTGCATGGCTTTGCATAGTGTTAATGTCACATAGTGTTTTATCCACTCATCTACTGATGGGCGCTTGGGTTATTTCCAGATCTTAGCTATTGTAAATTACGCTGCTATGGACATAGTGGTGCATATATTCTTTCTGACTAGTGTTTCAAGATTCTTAGGATATATTTCTAGAAGTGGAATCACTGGGTCAAAAGACAGCACCATTTTTAATTTTTCGAGGAACCTCCATACTGTTTTACATAGAGGCTGCACTAGTCTGCATTCCTACCAGCAGTGTACCAGGGTTCCCCTTTCTCCACATTGCATGGTATTTGTTGATTTCCTGATGGTAGCCATTCTGACAAGTTTGAGGTGATACTTCATTGTGGTTTTAATTTGCATCTCTCTGATGATCAGTGACACTGAGCATTTTTTTCATATATCTCCTAGCCATCTGTATGTCCTCTTTGGAGATGTGTCTATTCAGGTCCTTTGCTCATTTTTTTAATTGGATTGTTTGTCTTCCTTTGTCGAGTTGTATGAGTTCTTTGTAGACTTTGGAAATTAACCTCTTATCAGGTGTATCCTTGGCAAATATGTTTTTCCATACCATGTGATTTCTTCGTATTTTGAGGCTGACTTCTTTTGCTGTGCAGAAGTTTTTTAGTTTGATGTAGTCCCACGTGTTTATTTTTTCTTTTGTTTCTCCTGCCCTAGGAGATGTATCAGTGAAAATTCCACTACATGAGATGTCTGTGACTTTACTGCCTGTTTTCTTCCAGATTTTTATTGTTTTGCAACTTACGTTTAAGTCCTTTATCCATTTTGCATATATTCTTATCTATGGAGAAAGTTGGTGATCTAGCTTTACTTTTTTTTGCATGTAGCTCTCCAGTTTACCCTGCACTATTTGTTGAAGAGACTGTCTTTAATCCTTTGTATGCTCTTGCCTCCTTTGTCAAATATTAACTGACCATAATGGTGTGGGTCTATTTCTGAGGTCTCTGTTCTATCCCATTAATCTATATGCCTGTTGTTGTACCAATACCAGGCTGTTTTGATTACAACGGCTTTGTAGTGTAGATTGATATCCGGTAATGTGATCCTTTCCACTCTGTTTTTTTTCTCAAGTGGGCTGCGGTTATTCAGGGTCTTTTTTGGTTTCATATAAATTTTTGGAATATTTGTTCTAGCTCTGTGAAATACGCTGTTGGTATTTTAATAGGAATTGCATTGAAACTATAGATTGCTTTTGGTAGTATGGACATTGTAATGATGTTAATTCTTCCAAAGCATGAACATGGTATATTTTCCCACGTGTTTAAATCTTCCTCTATTTCTTTTTTTAGTGTTCTGTAGTTTTCTGAGTACAGGTATTTTATATTCTTGGTTAAGTTTATTAATAGGTATTTTATTTTTTAGTTGCAATGGTAAATGATATGTTTTTTTTTAGTTTCTCTGAGTGTTCAGTTTGTGTATAAAAATACTTTCAATTTTCAGATGTTAATTATATATCCAGTTACCTTGCCAAATTCACTTTTCAAATGTACTAGTTTTTTGGGTAGAGTCATTAGGGTTTTCTATGTACAATACCTTGTCATCTGCAAATAATGAATTTTCTTTCCCCCTTTCCAATTTGGATACCTTTTATTTTTTCTTCCTGTCTGATGGCTGTGCCAAGGACTTCCAGTACTATGTTGAATGAGAGTGGTGAAAGCACTCATCCTTATTTTGTTCCTGTTTTTAAGGGAAATGGCTTTAGTTTTTGACCATTGAGTGTGATATTGGCTTACATTTGTTGTATATGGCCTTTAGTGTGCTTTAAACTATGTTCCCTCTATTCCCTCTTTGCTGACAGCTTTTATCAAAAATGAGTGCTGGATTTTGTCAAGTGCTTTTTCTGCGTCTATTGATATGATCATGTGATTTTTGCCCTTCATTTGGTTTATGTAGTGTATCACATTGATTTATTTGTGAATATTATACCAGCCTTGCATCTCCAGGATTAGTCCCACTTGGTCGTGGTGTGTGATCTTTTTAATGTTTTACTGGATCCGGTTTGCTAGTATTTTGTTGAGGATTTTAGTATCTATGTTTATCAGGGATATTAGTCTGTAATTTTCTTTCTTTGTAGATTCTATCTGGTTTTGGTACTAGGGTGATTCTGCTTCATAAAAAGAGCTTGGGAGTTTTCCCTCCTCTTGAATTTTCTGGAATACTTTGAGGAGCATAGGTGTTAATTCTTCTTTGAATGTTTGGTAATACTCATCAGTACATCCATCTGGTCTTGGACTTTTGTCTGCTTGGAGATTTTTTATTATGGCTTCAATTTGATTAGTTGTAATTCACCTATTCATGTTTTCTGATTCTTCCTGATTCAGCCTTCTAAGATTATATGCTTCTAGAATTTGTCCATTTCACCCAGGTTGTCCAGTTTGTTGGCATATAGTTGCTCATAGTATTTTCTTATTATTCATTGTGTTTCTGTTGGGTCAGTTGTTATATCTCCTTTCATTTCTGATTTTATTTATTTGGATCCCCTCTCTTTGTTTCTTGGTGAGTTTGGCTAAAGTTTCATTAATCTTATTTATCTTTTTAAAACATCAGCTTTTGGTCTCAATGATTTTTTCCTTTTTTTTTTTTTTTTAGTTTCTATGTTATTAATTTCTGCTCTGATCTTTATTATTTTCTTCCTTCTAACTCCTCAGGCTTTTTTTGCTGTTCTCTTTATGGTTCTTTTAGTTGTGTTAGATGGTTTAGTAGAGCTTTTTATTGTTTCTGGAGATATGCCTGTACTGCTATGAACTTTCCTCTCAGGACTGCTTCTGCTGTGTCCCATAGATTTTGAGTTGTCTGTTCATTTCCTTTTTTTCTAGGAAGTGTGTTTATTTCCACCTTGATCCCATTCATTGTTTAATAACATGCTACTTAGCCTCCATGTTTTTGAATATTTTTGAGTTTTTTTTATAGTGGTTGATTTCCAGTTTCGTGACATTGTGATCTGAGAAGATACTTGATATGATTTCAATCTTCTTGGACTTTTAGAGTCTTGCTTTGTGCCCTAACCTGTGGTCTATTTTCGAGAATGTTCCAGCTTCCCATGAGAAAAATGTGTATTCTGCTGCTTTGGAATGAAATGTTTTGTAAATGTCAATTAAATCCATTAGATCTACTGTGACATTTAAAGTGTCTGTTTCTCTCTTGATTTTTTTAAAAATTTTATTTTTGTTTAAAATATTACAGATGTCCCTTTTTCTCCCCAATGACCCGTTCCACCCCATTCCTTCCCCTTCCTCAGTCCCTCTCCCCACCATTGTCCATGTCCCTGGGTTATGTATATATGCACATAAATTCTTTGGTTACTCTCTCTCCCTCCACCCACCCGCTCTCCTCCATCCCTCTGACATTCGTCAGTCTCATCTATGCTTCCATGTCATTGAATCTATTCTGTTCATCAGTTTATTAAGTTCTTTAGATTCCACATATAAGCGAGATCATGTGATATTTGTCTTTCGCTGCCTGGCTTATTTCACTTAGCATAATATTCTCCAGGACCATCCATGCTGTCCCAAAGGGTACGAGATCTCCTAGGGCAAGAGAAACAAAGGGAAAAATAAACATATGGGACTACATCAAACTAAAAAGCTTCTGCACAGCAAAAGAAAACAGCCTCAAAATACAAAGGAACCCCACAGTCTGGGAAAACATATTTGCCAAGGATGAATCTGATAAGGGGCTAATTTCCAAAGTGTACAAAGAACTCATAGCACTCATCAAGAGAAAGACAAACAACCCAATTAAGAAATGGGCAAAGGACTTAAATAGTCACTTCTCCAAAGAGGACATACGGATGGCCAAGAGACACATGAGAAAATGCTCGACGTCGCTAATCATCAGAGAGATGCAAATTAAAACCACAATGAGGTATCACCTCACACCTGCCAGAATGGCTGCCATCAACAAATCAACAAACAACATGTGCTGGCGAGGGTGTGGAGAAAGGGGAACCCTAGTACACTGCTGGTGGGAATGCAGACTGGTGCAACCACTATGGAAAACAGTATGGAGATTCCTCAAAAAATTAAAAATGGAGCTGCCATTCGACCCAGTGATTCCACTCCTAGGAATGTATCCTAAGAATCCTGAAACATTCATCAGAAAGGATCTATGTACCCCGATGTTCATAGCAGCACAGTTTACAATAGCTAAGATCTGGAAACAGCCCAAGTGCCCATCAGTAGATGAGTGGATAAAAAAGCTGTGGGACATTTACACCATGGAATACTATGCAGCTGTAAAGAAGAAGAATCTCTCTTGATTTTTTTTTAAATGATCTTTCCAATGATAATAGTGGGGTTTTAGTGTCACCCAGTATGATTGTTTTGCTGTCGATCTCTCCATTTAAGTCCACCGAGAATTTTTTTATATATTTAGGTGCTCCTATATTGGGTGCATATATATTTATAAGGGTTATTTCTTCCTGTTGGATCGACCCCATTAGTATAATGGAGTGATCTTTTAAATCTCTTGTTATGGCGTTTATTTTGAAGTCTATTTTGTCAGAAATAAGTGTTGCTACTTCAGCTTTGTTTTGTTTCCATTTGCATGCAATATTTCTTCTATCCCTTTACTTTCAGACTTTGTGAAACTTTGGCTCTCAGGTGAGTCTCTTGTAGACAGCATATATTTGGGTCCTGCCTTCTTATCCGTTCAGCTGCTTTATGTCTATTGATTGGAGCATTTATTCCATTTACATTTAAGATTACTATGATATATACTTATTTAATGCCATTTCCCTCCTTTATGCTGATGTACTTTTCTCTCAATATTTCTTCTTCTTCTTACAACAGTCCTTTTAGCATTTCTTACAATGGTGGTTTGGTGGTACTGAATTCCTTTAGACTTCTTTTGTCTGGGAATCTCTTTACCTCACCTTTGATTTAAATGATTGCCTTGCTAGATAAAGTACTATTGGTTGTATGTTCCTATTTTTCGTTACTTTGTGAGAACTACATGCCACTCCCATCTGGCCTGAAGTATTTCTGTGGATAAATCTGCTGTCAGCTTTATGGGGTTTCCTTGTAGGTCACTGTTTGTCCCTCTCTTGCAGCCCTTAATATTCTCCCTTTGTCATCAACACTTGCCATTTTAATTATGATGTGTCTTGGAATGAGTCTCTTTGGCTTCAAACTGGAACCCTTTGTTCTTCCTGAACTTGCATGGCTCTGTTCCTCACTGAATTTAGGGAAGTTTTGTGTCATTATTTCTTTCACCAGGTTCTCTACCCCTTGCTGACTTTGTCCTCCCTATGGTACCCTTATGATGTGAATGTGTTTTTGCATCATGTTGTCCCAAAACTCCCTTAGACTGTCCTCATGCTTTTTAAGTGTTTTTCTTTTTGCTGCTCTGATTGAGTGTTTTTTTTCTACCTTATCTTCTCATTCACTTATTTTATCCTTCTGTCTAATTTAGCCCGATTTTAATTCCTTCCAGCATATTCTTGATATCAGATATAGTATTGTTTATTTCTGCCTGGTTCTTATTTATCATATCTAGCTCTCTTTTCATGTTTCCACTAAGTTCCTGGACTTTCCTATTAAGTGTCTTGTGGTTCTCATTAATTTCCTTAAGCATCTTTATAATCATCATCTGAACTCTATTTCAGATAACTTGCTTAACTCCCTCTCATTAAGGTCTTTTTCTGGTGATTTGTCCTTTTCTTTAGTTTGTGCATTGTTTCTTTTTCTCCTCATTTTAGTGACTCATAGTGTTTGTATATTAGATATATTTGCTGTCTCTCAGTCTTGTGGATTGGGATTTTGTTGTGTATGTCCAGTGGAACCCAGAGCTGTGTTTTCCTTGTACTTGTGAGTTATTTGCTCTAGGTATGTCCCTTTTGTGAGTGTCTCTTTTGTGGGTTATTTTGGGGCTCTCCTGTTGTGATTGGGTGTATATTGTTGTTGACCAGTTCTTGGGATGACTCTCTTGTAAGGTTGGACAACCGTGTGGCTCAGCCCAAACCACATCATGTAAGCTGTTGTACAGGTGCTTGAGAAGCAAAACAAAACATAAGAAAACTGCTTAGAAACAAGTAGTAACTTACAAAAATCCAGACAATCACAATAAAACATCCTAAGAGAAAGTAGAATTGAGAGAGTGAAGTGAAAACACAAATGCTAAAGCAAAAAAAAAAAAAAAAAAAAAAATTCCAGGGAACAAGAAATGAGAGAGAGGTAAATACAGGGCAGGGAAGGAGTTCAATAAGAGACATGAGGGAAACAATAAAGAAAAGCAGTAAACTTATTGGTTATAATGATAATATTCCAGCAATCAAGCAGAGAATATCAAGGAAGTCTTGATAATAGAACAAAAGTCAAAAGAAATCAAAGCAAAAAAAGCAAGCAAAACAAAACAAATATAAAAATCAATTAATTAAAAATTTAAAGACAAAAAATTTAAAGAGAAAATGTTTTCTGTGTTTCTCTAAACAAACAAACAAAAGTTAATCAGGTGAGTTTCTTCTGGACAGCTTATCTTGTCTGAGGCTCACTGTTTCACATGGTGATTTTGCATCTCCTGGGAGTTACTTGTGTATCAGCCAATGTCAGGAGCTGTCTAGGTTTGGATCTGGTGTGCTTAGGTAGTTGGTTGTTATGAGGCTCTCTGCAGGCCACCTCAACTTGTCAGCTATTTTGCTTCCTCTTTGTGGTTGTATGGTCTTACTCCAGAGTCTTCTGAAGAGTCTTTAGGGTTCAGGCTGGTTAGTGTAGCTCAGGATATTGTTCCCTTTAATTAAAGGTTTTGCTGTCAGGCACTCACTCTGGGGAAGTTAGCCTCTGCTTCAAAGCCAGTTCCTCATTCTCTACCCTATCCTCCAATTCTAGTTCTTCATACAATGGCCTGATGCAGGTTCAGATTAAATTCAGTCTATTGCTTTTTCTTTTGGGGAAGTTTCAGTGGCCTGGGCTCAGTGGGTTTGATTAAAAAATATTCCAGTGAGCAGGTTGCCTGCTCAGCCCCCAGAAGGGTTTTTAAGCTTTTCCTCCCATTCCCCAAAAATAGTCTCTGAGAGTCTTATTCTTGTCTTGTCATCCTGTGAGCCGTTCTCCCTTCTGTGATACCTGGGGCTTCAGTGAGCTGAACCAGCCCCTTTCCTGTTGGGGGTGGTGTTCCTAGACTGCAAGAGAGGTAGGCATGTTCTGTCCCTCTTTTCCAAAATATGGTTAGCTGATCTCACAGGGCTCTCATTACAAATTCTACAATGCAGGCAAAAATCCCAGCTTTCACTGGCCTATCTCCCCAATGCAAGCCAGGAAGGTGGGAGCCTGTTCAGCAATCAAAAACTCAAAAATGCACAAAGCAACAAACCGGCAGAGAGCCTGGTCTGAGAGGCCCCTGTGCCCCGCCCCTCAGAACCAAGCATGAGGGGTCACAAAGCCAATCTCATGCAGATCAGCTACCCAGCTGATCTCAGTAAAGCTTGGGAAGCTACTTGTTTTCTATCCTGTATCCCCTCAGAGCAGGTCAAGAATCAATTCACCCCACTAGCACCTCTGGGAGCTAGAGTTAGCATCCACCACACAGGCTGCTCTGGAGGCTGGAGACCTGATCAGCCCTGCTGGTGACTCCAATCCCTCCCTTGCATCAGGTGGGCTCTCTTCCCCTCCCCATGCCACAAAGGTCAAATACTTTCTGTGGTCCTACACAGTGCCTTACAAGAAAGTAGAGTGTCTCTGTAGGTGTCTGCTTAGTGCAGTGCTCTGGTTCTTTTCCATTTGGAAGCCACACACTGTGGGGCAGCCTTTCCTATGGTCAGCACTCAGGGTGAAAGACTCCTGTCTCAGCTGCCACTATTAGGCATGTTGTTTCACTTGGAAGTCACAGTCCCTCCTCACAGGCACACTGTTCCCCTCGCTTCTTCTGCGTGCCCTGCATGGGCTCTCCTTCCCTTATCCTCTGCCCTGGGTTTGAGATTACAGATTTTGGATGCCAGTCCACACTCCCAAGTGTTAGGGAGCTTTGCAGCCTCTAACTTTTGGTCTTCAGAGCCCAGCACTGGCTTCAGGGTAGCTTTCCCTTTCTACACTACCCCTCTTACTAGACTCTGATCTTTTTTCAGTGCTCCTACTCAAAATATGTCCACTCAGGTATATTTCTATTGTTTTTCCAAGCTGGTTATGCAGTATTTTAGCAGTAAATACAGTCCGTGGCTGGGAGCAAGTGTGTTCTGCTTCTTGTCAGTGTTCCACTACCTTCCTCCTCTATATATTTTTTTATGCTGTTAAGCATCCTTACAATAAGTATTCTGAAGTTTATATCCGACAGATTGCTCATATCCATTTCATTTATCTCTTCTTCTGGAGAATTCTCTTATTCTTTCATTTGGGGCTTGCTTTTTGTTTCCCCCTTTTGGCTGCTTGTTTGGATTTGTTTCTATGTATTAGGTTGATCTGCTAGGACTCCCAGTCTTTTTAGAGGGTCTATGGTGCTGGCCAATGTCAGACATGGTTTGTGACAAGCCGTGAGTACCCTGTTTTAACCTTTCCACACTCCATAGCTTGTGGTTCCCTGTGCTGGGGCTGAGTGCTTTTGGAAATCACCAAGATGCAAATCAAAGTCTGCTTTTCCCAACCCCAGGTCCAGAAGCACATCTGTCAAAGGTCTGCCTGAGAAAAATATCCTCTGTAAAATGAGGTAATGACTCAGCAGAGGAATCCAGATGGCTGCCCTCTGAGCTCTATCCCCAGAGCCAGCACCCATGACTTTTCTTCACTTGGCTTTAGTCCACTCTTCCTTCTCTCTGCTGGAGCCCAAGGTGAGTGGCTGCTCACAAAACTTTGTGTGCTTACCCTTTAAGAGAGTACCTGCATTTCCAGTCATCTCTCCCTGGTAGACAAAAGCCCTGCTACTTTTCACCGCCAGATATTATATGGGCACCTTTGTCAGTTCTGGTGCTCTAGGTTGTGGAGCCCAGCTTGGGGTTTAGGCCCCAAAGTTCTCATTGGGACAGCCCCACAGCTGAGATATACCTTCATAAATTCAGCTGCTGCCTCTGGGAGTCCAACTTGCCCTTTCCTGCCTCAGCACTTCCACCCAGCCTTTGCTTTAGGTCCTTGGTCATAGAGTGCTCTCCAGCTAGTCTTCAGTTAATTATTCAGGATTGTTTTTCTATATTTTAGTTGTAATTCCAGTTTGGTCCTGGGAGAGTGTCAGTGTAGCTTCCACTTAATCCACTGCCATTTTAAAATGCTTCCAGTGAAGCAAACTTTAATAGCAATTATGAAGTCAATTTATTTCATGATAGACTCTTTAGTGCTGGTTGTAAAGTCTTCTCAGAATATTTGCTAATTAGCTTGTACAAAGGAAGCCCTTCAACTTTGAAAACTTCAATTTTGAGGACAGGCTTAATCAATATATTGCTCATAAAAAATTAAGAATAAGAATGCATCCCTCTGGCTTAACTTGTAATTATTGTTTTATTATAATTGATTCATATCTATTTTTATAGATTTTGGAAACATAACTACAGAAGAGTTTTACTTAGAAAATGAACAAATGTATTCAATGGAAAAACTATGTATAATAAAATATTGATATAAGTATTCTTCAGTTATAAAAATTAATGTAATTACAAAATTATATATAAAAATATGTACCTATTTCCTCATTGCAATTGTGAAAATTTATGTCTTTTCTGCATTTGCATCTTGGTTTTTTTCTAGAATCAGGGAAATCTCTTGGTCCAGCCTTTATAATGGGTGGGGCAAAGGTAGTGCATCAGAGTGATGTTGTTTTGTGTCTTTTTCCCCATCTGGGCTTCAGATCCTTCATCTTTAAAAGGGATTAAGAATGACCTTAGAACGATATCCTGAAACTCATGGGATATTATTCTAAGATTTAGAACCTGGTTTACTATTCAGGAATTGTCCCTTTTTAGTGGTGATAGCAGTGGAAAAATTTTAATGATTCCATTTATGGTTATTTGACCAGCCCTAATTTGGGACATTTAGGTGGCATAGGCTTTTTCTTAGAGCAAAGCTACTTGACCTTGGATCAGAAGCCAAACCTTAGTATTCTATCTGTGAGATGGCAGGGTTCAGTGATCAGGAACTTAGTACATTGTCTGACATATAGCACAGCACTCAGCACTATGGCAAGAAGATAGAAACCCTGCTAATAATTAGTAAAAACAAACAAACAAACAAACAAAAATAGCACATCTTTGTTCAGCAAGACTGTAAGGTGATCCAAGAATTTGGCTAGCAATTTCAAGGCTCTCCTTTCCAGAAATCTCCCACTTGGTATTGTCACACCATCTCCCAACTTCTTTTTAGATTAAATGTCCAGTATCTTAAGACACATTCCTTCCCTTGCTCTCCTCCCTCCTCTCTCTTGACCTTAAAAGAGAATCTTCTAGATTTAGTCTCTTGTTCTAAGTCATTGTTTTGGAGTACAGTCCACAAATTACCTGTTACTAAATTATCCAAGGCACTTATAAAATTGAGGTTTCTCATCCTCAGCTAAAACTTTGACTAAGTTCTTGTTTTTAAGAAACTCTTTAGCTGATTCTTAGTGGCCCAAACTTTAAAATTCAATGCTCTAGGTACAAGTAACTCCACAATTTTAAACATAAAAAATATTTAAGATATACATAGCTTTAGGCCAAAAAAGTTAAGTTTAAATTCTGTATTTCAGGTATTAGGAAGAAACAGGAGAGTCAGTAGTGCTTGAGACATTTGTCAGTACTCTGGAAATTATACCCAGGTTGTTATTCACCTTTCTGCTTACTTGCAAATCTTGCCTCACTAGGCCAAGTGGTTTCTGGAAACCCTCCTTCTGCAAACAATTACTGAGGTTAGAGTGACCTCTTAAGAAATGAGTTATTTAGGTTTAGCAAATTTTTTGAAGGTATAATTTAAAATCTTCAGACAAGAGTGGGCTATGGAGTAATTACTAACCCAATTCTAACTTTTTCTCCCCCAATTTTAACTTTTAATTTGAATATGCTGTCATTAAAATTTTGGAAAATAATAAGGTGCTTCACTATGTGTGTGTGTATTTGTGTGTGTATGTAAGTGTGTTGTTTGTGTATACAAATGTGTGTGACTGTGTGTATGTATGTGTAGTGTGTGTGTGACATGTGTCTGTGTGTGTGTATGAGTATGTGTGGGGTGGTGGGGGGCATGTTTTGACCTCTGCTGAAATAGCAGTCCAGGTGCTGGAAGACTCCTGTTCAACCACAGAACAGGTTGTTTTCTTCCCAAATCCTTTGACCTGTTGCAAGAGCTCTGAGCAGGGAACACTATCTTCACCATGGAGAGAGAGTCCTTTCTGAATAAACACTGTCTGTGAGGCTGACAGACTCCTGAAACAAACTTTAGTTTCTATTTATCACAAGCTCCTAAGAAAATTATTTGAGAACGTAATATGTGTTCAAAACACTTCAGTGGGAGTGAGTTGTAAGAAAGAAAAGATGACTTGAGTGTTAAATCTGTTAAAACACCATATTAGGTCTTTTCACTTTTATGTTTTTAAGAAGCATCTCAGGGGACATCAGGCCAAAGGTCACTTGTTCCTTTTTACTTGGATTTTTTTCTCCTGAACCATCACTCATCATTCCAGATGTTGCTAATCCAGCACATATTTGTGTTCTCATGATCCCATGCACTTGGACCTGCCACACAGAGTACAATGTGCCTTCAAAGCTGAGAAAAAGGAGCTTGGGGCCAGCAGAGGGAACTTTCTATCCATATTGGAACTGGCATCAAATTTGCAACATGGATTCATATTCTCTCTCTTTTTAAAACTTTAGAAGGAATTTTCAGACAGCTTAGCTGAACTTGAAATTTCAGCCTGGCTTTGTGCATCAAATCATGTGTGTAATTCCATATTTGAGGCATATATGTGATGTTTCTCATAAGCACCTTCCACATGGTAGTTTGCCACTGAGGGAGAATGCTTATAACTTTCCTGTGCTTTAACTTCAGGTTAACTTTATCCTGCTACACTCTTCTACCTTTGTCACAAAGCCATGTTTGATATTGGACTCTCAATGAACTTTCTTGTTCTTTGTTCCTTCATTTATAAAATGAGGCTGCTACAACTATGTGGTAGAATAAGCAATGACCTGAGCAATGTATACTATAATTTGGTGCTAAAGCCAAAACCAGGATCAGAGAATCCTAGCATCTCAAACCTGGAAGAGATTTGGGGGGTATGTGACTCTGATGAGCCACAAATTTTTTACTCAAGGGAAAAGAAGAATGAGCTCTCTGATGTGGCTTATGAGTGAACCCTGCATCCTTCCATGAAACAACACCATTTCAAATAGAAGAAGCTATGGCCAAACTGACTCTTCAACTCTATCTACAGCATTCACTTGTTTGATGTACTCATTTATTCAACAAATAATTTTTGAGTTCTTCCTGAGTATCAGTTATTGTGCTACATAGTAGGGATGGAACCACAAGACAAGTATTGTCTTTGCACAGCTTACAAAGAATGCTGGGGTGAATGTAGTGAGTTTGACCTTATATATTTTCCTCATCCCTCTTCCATGGGTATAGTGTTCTACATCTCCATACTACACTTCAGTACCTGTTTTATTTATTTTCAGTGCTACTATTGCATGTAATTCACCAAATATTTACAGCTCTCCACCTTGCAGGCCCATGGAAAGTTTGGTTGTCCTGGCCCCATGAAGTTGAATATACCCATGTGATTAGCCCAGGCCAGTGACCTGTGAGAATGATGTATTTTGCTTTGAGGCAAGAGCATTCATTATGGGTTCCAGACCCTCCAAACAGGAGCTATGGAGAAGCCATGGGAGATGTTCCTCAGTCAGGTGCTCTAAGTGACTACATTGAGCAGAGCCTTCTGCTGACACACAAAGGTCATGTGTCCTGAATAAGAAATAGATCACTGGGCTATTTCTTACCAGAAGCCTATCCCAACTGATTAATTTCTTCCAGAACATAGCAATTTTGTTCCTGCTTTCTAGGGGAGAATCACCAGGATAAGTTGATTTACCTTTTCATTAATTCAAAAAATAGGGAGTGAGTGCCTTTTGTATGTCAGATCCAATTCTGGGGCTGCAGCATGAACTCAGAGTCAATAATCTGGTCCCTTAATGAACTTACATTCCAGTGGAGAAGAAGAGGTGTTAACGCAATAACGTTCAAATAAGAACACAAACACAAAACTCAATAGGTTTTGCAATTAATGAGACTATTCCTGAAAAATCCTGGCATTTCTGAATATTTCACAGAAGATGTGTGGTGACAACACCAGAAACCCCAAACTGCCATCTAACTTGATAGTGCTCAAAAGAAACCTCACATAAGACTAGAAGGCACAGAGTGTGTTAATTTTTGGGGGTACTACTGATGAATACTTCAAGGTGGCTGGTCAGTTAAGGAAAACTCCATGAGCACCCAAATAAGATACATAAATCCCCAGACTGCTAAAACTCTTTCCATTTGTCTGATTCCTCCAAATCCTGGTCTCACTCAACTCAATCTAGCTGCTGCTTCTTCTTCTTCTTCTTCTTCTTCTTCTTCTTCTTCTTCTTCTTCTTCTTCTTTTCTTCCTTCTTATTCTTATTTGTATTCTTTCTTATTCTTATTCTTATTCTTATTCTTATTCTTATTCTTATTCTTATTCTTATTCTTATTCTTATTCTTATTCTTATTCTTATTCTTTTATTCTTATTCTTATTCTTATTCTTTTATTCTTATTCTTATTCTTAATTTTGCCATAGGGGTTGGGACAGGAGTTAGCAGAAAATAAAGAGAAAGGGGAAGGGTCCTTCTCCCTTCCCCCAGGCACAAAGGGGAGAATCAAGTTCACAAGAACAATAACAACTTAGAATCATCTTCAGGCACAATCCCAAGGCTCTGCTCTCTGGTTTATGTGATCTTGGGCAAGTCACTTACCCATAATTAACTTCAATTTATTTATTTTTATATTTTTAAAATTTATCTTTATTGTTGAAAGTATTACAGATGTCCCCTTCCCCCTCCAATCATCCCCTCCAACCCACACCCACCCCACACCCAGGCCTTCCCCATACCAATGTCTGTGTCCATAGGTTATGTATATAAGCATATAAGCTCTTTGATAAATCTCTCTCCACCCACTCCCCCACCCCTCCCTTCCCTCTGAGATTCATCAATGTGTTCCATACTAAAAAATCTGAGTTACTTGAGAATAGAGGGATTATACCTCAACATAATAAAGGCAATTCATGACAAACCTACAGCAAACATCATAGTCAAAAGCATGTCCACTAAGAACAGGAATAAACCAGGGATTTCCACTTTCACCACCCCTATTCAACATAGTACGGGAAATCCTAGCCACAGTGATTAGACAAGAAGAAAAATAAAAAGGCATATAAATTGGAAAGGAGGAAGTAAACCTATCATTTTTTGCAGATGGCATAATATTGTACATAGAAAATCCTAAAGACTCCACAAAAAAAATTTAAATTTAATTAATGAATTTGGGAATGTAGCAGAATACAAAATTAATTACCAGAAATCAATGGCATTTTTATACACCAATAATGAACTCTCAGAAATAGAAGCTAAATTTCCAAGAAGACAGAGGATTGAATGGAAGCTACACTGACACTCTCTGAGGACAAAACTGGAATTACAAGTATAATATAGAAAACCATCCTAAGTAATCAACTGAAGACTAGCTGGAGAGCATCCTCATAATCAAGGACATAAAATGGAGACTGCATAGAGACTGGTAGGAAGTGTGGAGTTGAGATAGGATTGGCTGCACTCCCAGAGACTGCAGCTGAGTTCCTGGAGGGATTACTCAGCTGTAGACTCATTAAGATTCTAAATAACAATCAACATCTGGGTGCTATGAGCCATTGCCTGATTTGCTACTGCACCCAGGGCTTGGGAAAGCAGAGCTTTGTGCGCATCTTGGTCCTTTCCAAATGTACCCAGCCTCAGAAGAGGGAACCACTAGCTGTGAACTGTAGAAAGCTTCAAACAGGGTACTCAAGACCAGTCACAAACAGCATCTGACATTTGCCTGCACCAGAGACCATCCAAAAAACTGGGAGTCCCAACAGATCTACCTAATACATAGAAATGAACACAAAGAGGCAAACAAAATGTGGAGACAAAAATAACAAGTCCAAATGAAAAAAACTAAAGAATTCTCCAGGAGAAGAGCTAAATGAAATGGACATAAGAAATCTATCAGATATAGAGTTCAGAATACTGATCATAAGGATGCTCAACAGCATGAGAAAAGAAATAGGAGCTTGAAGGAAATTAAAAATGATATAGTAAGAATTTTAAAAAATGGAAGAAATAAACAGCAGATTAGGGGAAGCTGATGATCAGATCAATGAATTAGAAGACAGGGTAGGAAAAAATCACTCAATCAGAGAACCAAATAGAAAAAGCAATTAAAAACAGGAGAACAGTTTAAGGAAGCTGTGGGACAACATGAAATGTAACTATATTTGCATCACAGGGATGCCAGAAGATATAGAAAGTAAAAAAGGATTAGAGAGCCTGTTTGAAGAAATAATGGCAGAAAACTTCCCTTACTTGGTCAAGGAAACAGTCACACAAGTTCAAGAGGCACAGAGAGTCCCAAGCAAGAAGAAACCAAAGAGGCCCATGCCAGACACATCATAATTAAATTGCCAAAAATGCAAGACAAAGAGAGATCTTAAGGCAGCAAGAGTAAAGCAATCTGTACCTACAAAAAGCTCCCATAAGGTTGTCAGTTGACATCTCACCAAAAACCCTATAAGCCAGAAGGGAATGACATGAAGTATTCAAGGTAATGAAAAGCAAGGATTAGGGCAAAGAGCTCAGAAGTGTAAGGAAAACACACCTCTGGGCTCCACTGGACACACGAGACAAAATCCCATCCCACAAGACTGGGAGATAGCAAATATATCTAATATATAGATACAAGCACTAAGACCTACCAAAATGGGGAGACAAAGAAACAACCTTCAAATTAAAGAAAAGAAAACATTGCCAGAAAAAGACTTTGATGAGATGGAGTTAAGCAAGTTATCAGATATGGAGTTCAGAGTATGGATGATGAAGACGTTCAAAAAACTTAAGAAGACTCTAGATGATAAGATCGAGAACCTTAGTGAAAACATGAAAAAAGAGATACATACCATAAATAAAACTCAGAGATAAAGACTGCTGTATCTGATATCAAGAATGCACTGGAAGGAATTAAAAGCAGGTTCAATGAAGCAGAGGATAGAATAAGTGACTTAAAAGACAAGATAGAAAAAATCACAGTCAGAGCAGCAAAAAGAAAAAACACTTAAAAAGCATGAGAACAGTCTAAGGGAGCTTTGGGACAGCATGAAGTCAAACAACATTTGCATTATAAAAGTGCCAGAGGGGGAAGAAAGAGAGCAAGGGATTGAAAACTTGGTGGAGGAAATAATTATAGAAAACTTCCCTAGGCTGGCGAAGGAGAAAGCCACACAAGTTCAGGAAGCACAGAGGGTTCCAAACAAGAGGGACCCAAAGAGACCCACTCCAAGACACATCATAATTAAAATGGCAAATGTCAAGGACAAAGAGAAAATATTTAGAGCTGTAAGAGAGAGACAAGCAGTGACCTACAAGGGAACCCCCATAAGTGTGACAGCTGATTTCTCAACAGAGACTCTTCAGGCCAGAAGGGAGTGGCATGAAGTTCTGCAAGTAATGAAAAGCAAGAACATGCAACCAAGACTGCTTTATCCAGCAAGGCTATCATTTAAATTTGAAGGTGAAATAAAAAGCTTCCCAGACAAAAAAAGGCTAAAGGAGTTCAGTACCACTAAACCAGCATTGCAAGTAATGCTAAAAGGACTGCTTTAAGAAAAAGAAGGAATAGTGAGAGAAAGGTACATCAGCATAAAGGGGGAAAATGGGATTAAATAAGTTGATATCAATAGTAACCTTAACAGAAAATGAAATAAATGGTCCAATCAAAAGACAAAAGGTAGCTGAATGGATAAGAAAACAGGATGCAAATATATGCTGTCTACAAGAGAACCAACAGAGAGCAAAAGACTCATACAGGCTAAACGTGAAGGGATGGAGAAAAATATTCCATGCAAATGGAAAGGAAAAGAAAGCTGGAGTAGCAATTCTTATTTCTGACAAAACAGACTTCAAAATAAAGACCATAACAAGAGACAAAGATGGTCACTACATATTACTAAAGACATCAATCCAACAAGAGGAAATAACCCATATAAACATTTATGCACCCAATACAGGAGCACCTAAATATATGAAAAATTACTTGGGGGACTTTAAAGGGGAGATTGAAAGCAACACAATCATAGTGGGGGACTTTAACACCCCACTGTCAGCATTGGACAGATCATCAAGACAAAAATCAACAGGGAAACGCAGTCCTTAAATGAATCACTAGACCTAATGGATTTAATTGACATTTACAGAACATTTCACCCCAAAGCAGAAGAATACACATTCTTCTCAAGTGCACATGGAACATTCTCAAAAATAGACCACATGGTAGGGCACAAGGCAAGTCTCTACAAATATAAGAAGATTGAAATCATATCAAGCATCTCCTCAGATCACAGTGCCATGGAACTAGAAATCAACCACTATAAAAAAACTCAAAAATATTCAAACACATGGAGGCTAAATAGCATGTTATTAAACAATGAATGGGTTATCAAGGAGATCAAGGAAGAATTCAACACTTCATGGAAAGTAACCAAAATGAACAGACAACAACCGAAAACCTATAAGATATGGCGAAAGCAGTCCTGAGAGGAAAATTCATATCATTACAGGCCTATTTCAAGAAACAAGAAAAAGATCTAATGAACCATCTAACACAACAACTAAAAGAACTACAATGAGAACAGCAAGAAAAGCCCCTAGGAATTAGGAGAAAGAAAATAATAAAAATCAGAGCAGAGATTAATGACATAGAGACTAAAGAAACAATATAAAAACTCCATGGAACCAAGAGCTGGTTCTTTAAAAGCTAAATAAGATTGATGCACCTTTAGCCAGACTCACTAAGAAAAAAAAAGAAAGGGCCCAAATAAATAAAATCAGAAATGAAAGAGGCTATATAACAACTCACCCAACAGAAATACAAAGGGTTGTAAGAAAATATTATGAGCAACTATATGCCAACAAATTGGACAACATGGGGGAAATGGACAAATTCCTAGAAGCATAAAACTTTCCAAAGCTGCATCAAGAAGAGGCAGAAAACCTGAATAGGCCAATAACAACTAATGAAATTGAAGGAGTAATCAAAAAACTCCCAGCAAACAAAAGTCCTGGACCAGATGGATTTACAGGCGAGTTTTATCAAACATTCTAAGGAGAATTAACACCTATTCTATTCAAATTATTCCAGAAAATTCAAGAGGGAAAACTCCCAAACTCTTTTTATGAGGCCAGCATCATCCTAATCCCAAAACCAGATAAAGATACTACAAAGAAAGAAAATTACAGGCCAATATCCCTGATAAATATAGATACTAAAATCTTCACGAAAATACAAGCAAACTGGATTCAGCAATACATTAAAAAGATCATACATCATGACCACGTGGGATTCATTCTGGGGATGTAAGGCTGGTACAACATCAGCAAATCAATAAATGTGATGCAGTGCATAAACAAAATGAAGGACAAAAATCATATGATCATAACAATAGACACAGAAAAAGCATTGGACAAAATCCAGCAACCATTTCTGATAAAAACTCTCAGCAAAGTGGGAATAGAGGGATCATACCTCAACATAATAAAGGCCATATATGACAGACCTACAGCCAACATCATACTCAATGTGCAAAAACTAAAACCATTTCCATTAAAAACCAGAACACAGGGATGTCCACTTTCACCACTCCTATTCAACATAGTACTGGAAGTCCTCGCCATAGCCATCAGAAAGGAAGAAAACATAAAATGTATCCAATTTGGAAAGGAGGAAGAAAACTGTCATTATTTGCAGATGACATGATATTGTACATAGAAAACCCTAAAGACTCCATCAAAGTACTACTAGATTTGATAAATGAATTTGGCAAGGTAGCTGGATACAAAATCAACATCCAGAAATCAATGGCATTCTTATACACCAACAATGAACTTTCAGAGAGAGAAACTAAAAAAGCAATACCACTTACCATTGCAACTAAAAAAATAAGATACCTGGGAATAAACTTACCCAAGGATGTAAAAGACCTGTACTTAGAAAACTACATGACTCTGAATAAAGAAATAGAGGAAGATTTAAACAAGTGGAAGAAGATACCATGCTCAATGATTGGAAGAATTAATATTATTAAAATGCCCATACTACCCAAAGCAATTTATAAATTTAATGCAATTCTTATGAAAATACCAACAACATATTTCACAGACCTAGAACAAACATTTCGAAAATTTATATGGAACCTAAAACAACCCCAAATAGCTACAGCCATCTTGAGAAAAAGGAACAGAGCGGCAGGGATCACATTACTAGACTTCAAACTGTATTACAAAGCCACTGTAATCAAAATGGTCTGGTATTGGTACAACAACAGGCATATAGATCAATGGAACAGAACAGAGACCCCAGAAATAGACCCACACCATTAGGGTCAGTTAATATTTGACAAAGGAGGCAAGAGTATCCAATTGAGTAAAGGCAGTCTCTTCAATAAGTGGTGCTGGGAAAATTGGACAGATACATGCAAAAAAATGAAACTAGACCACCAACTTTCACCATACACAAAAATAAACTCAAAATGGATAAAAGACTTAAATGTAAATCATGAAACCATTAAAATCCTGGAAGAAAACATAGGCAGTAAAATCACAGACATCCCACATAGTGGACTTTTCACTGATACATCTCCTAGGGCAAGAGAAACAAAAGAAAAAATAAACATATGGGACTACATCAAACTAAAAAGCTTCTGCACAGCAAAAGAAAACAGCCTCAAAATACAAAGGAACCCCACAGTTTGAGAAAACATATTTGCCAAGGATGTATCTGATAAGGGGCTAATTTCCAAAGTGTACAAAAAACTCATAATATTCAGCAAGAGGATGACAAAAAACCCAATTAAGAAATGGGCAAAGGAGTTAAATAGACACTTCTCCAAAGAGGATATATGTATGGCCAAGAGACACATGAAGAAATGCTCAACATCGCTAATCATCAGAGAGATGCAAATTAAAACCACAATGAGAAAATTATGCTAAGTGAAATAAGCCAGGCAGCGAAAGACAAATATCACATGATTTTGCTTATATGTGGAATCTAAAGAACTTAATAAAGTGAGGAACAGAATAGATTCAATGACATGGAAGCATAGATTAGATTGACGAATGTCAGAGGGATGGAGGAGGGTGGGTGTGTGGAGGGGGAGGGAGTAACCAAAGAATTTATATGCATATATGCACAACCCAGACTGGGGAGGGAGAAGGGACGGGGTGGAACGGGTCATTGGGGAGAAAAAGGGACATCTGTAATAATTTAAAGAACAACAACAAAAAAGTGGCAAGTCAGGTCCAGTAATACATTTAAAAAATCATACACCATGATCAAGTGGAATTTTTCCAGGAATGCAAGGTTGGTATAATATGCACAAATCAATAAACGTGATATATCATATAAAAAAATGAAACATAAAAATCACATGATCATATCCAGATGCTGATAAAGCATTCAATAAAATCTCTCACCCATTTATGATAAAAACTCTCAGCAGAGTGGGAATAGAATGATCATACCTCACCGTAAGTAAAGCCATATATGACAAACCTATACCCAACATCATACTCAAAAGGGCAAAAACTAAAAGCATTCTGTAGAAGAAGATAGGGATGTCCACTTTTACCACTCTTATTGAACATAGTACTGGAACTTCTAGCCACAGTGATCAGGCAAGAAGAAAACATAAAAGGCATCCAAATTGGAAAAGAGGAAGTAAAACTCTCATTCTTTGCAGATGACATGATATTGTATGAGGAAATCCTAAAAACTTCACCAAAAATTTACTAGATCTAATGAATTAATTTTGCAATTTTTCAGGATACAAAAATCAACACCCAGAAATCCATGCCATTTTTACACACCAATAATGAACTCTCAGAAGGAGAAACTAAAAAAATAAGCCCACTTACTATTGCAATAACAAAAAAATAAGTTACCTAGGAATTAATTTAACCAAGGAGGTAAAAAACCTGTACTTAGAGAACTATATGACATTCAAGAAAGACACTAAAGAAACCAACTTGTGGAGGCGTGTACCATGTTTATGGATTGGAAGAATTAACATCATTAAAATGTCCATACTACCCAAAGCCATCTCTATATTCAATGCAATTCCTAGTAAAATACCAATGGCATATTTTACAGAACTAGAAAAAGTATTCCAAAAATTTACATGGAAACAAAAAAGACCCTGAATAATGGCAGCAATCTTGAGACTGAAGAACAAAATCGGAGATATCGCAATATTAGATATATAACTATACCACAAGGCCACAACAGTCAAAAGAACCTGATATTGGCATAAGGACAGGCATATAGAACACAACAGAGTACCCAGAAATCAACCCACACCTTTATAGTTAATTTTATATTTGAAAAAAGATGCAAGAACATACAATGGAGTGAATGCAGTCTCTTAAATAGATGGTGTTGTGAATATTGGACTGGTACATGAAAAATAAATAAAACTAGACCACCAGCTTACACCATACAAAATAATCAACTCAAAATGGATAAAATACTTAAATATAAGCTGCAAAACCATAAAAATCCTAGAAGAAATCCTACACAGTACAATATCAGACATCTCTCACAGCAATATTTTTGCTGGTATGTCTCTGAGGCAAGATACACAAATGGGACTAAATTAAGCTAAAAAGTGTCTGCACATCAAAAGAAACCATCAACAAAACGAAAAGAGGACCCACTATCTGAAAACGTATTTATCAATTATACATCCAGTAAAGGGTTAATTTCCAAAATATATTAAGAACTGATACAACTCAACACCAGGAAGACAATCCAATTAAAAAATGTGCAAAATACCTGAATAGATACTTCTCCAAAGTGAATATACAGATGGCCAATAGGTAGATGAAAAACTAAACATGATCACTAATTATCAGAGATGCAAATTAAAATGACAATGAGGTATCACATCACAGCTGCCAGAAGGGCTACTATCAATAAATCAACAAACAAGTGTTGGCAAAGGTGTGGAGAAAAGGGAAACCTTGTGCACTGCTTATGGAAATGCACACTATGCATTCCACTGTGACCACTGTGGAAAACAGTATGCGGTTTCCTAAAAAAAAATTAGACGTTTGACCCAGCAATCCAACTTTTGGAAATATATCCTAGGAATCCTGAAACACCAAACAGAAAGAATATATGCTCATAGCAACATTAGTGCCCATCAGTAAGTAAATGCATAAAAAAGCTGTGGTACATTTACACAATGGATTACGATGCGGCTGTAAGAAAGAATGATCTCTCACCCTTTGCAATGGTATGGATGGACCTGGAGATTATTATGCTAAGTACAATAAGCCAGTCAGTGAAAGACAAATACCATATTATCTCTAGCAGGTTTCATATCCCTTGCTCACTCTATTCTCATGGCACCCTATGATGTGGATATTTTACCCATGATTTTGTTCCAGAATTCCCTTAGACTTTCTTCATTGTTTTAAATTATTTTTAATTTATGATGCTCTATTTGGGTGCTTAATGTTATTCTCCCCTCTAAATTGCTGAGTTGATCATCTTCATTAATCTTCTGTTTATTCCTTCTAATGTATTCTTCATTTTTGACTTATTCTTTTTTATGGTTTCTATTTTATTTTTAGTATATCTTTATTGATTTCAGAGAGAGAAAGGGAGAGGGAGAGAGAGAGAGAGAGAAACATTAATGATTGGCTGCCTCCTGCACTTCCCTGACTGGGAATCAAGCCCACAACCCAGGCTTGTGCCCTGACCAGGAATTGAACTATGATATCCAGGATCCTAGGTCAATGCTCAACTGATGAGCCACGCCCTGCCAGGTTCTATATCTGTTTTAATGATACTATCTCTTTGTTTATTTTCTAACTGAGATCATCCATTCTTTCTCTAAGGTCCTTGAACATCCTTATAATCGTTGTTTTAAACTCTGCATCTGGTATTTTGGTTGGTTTCTTTTCATTCTTTTTCTGTGGATTACTCACATTCTTTCATTAGGGGCATATTTTTTTGTCTTTCCATTTGTCTCTGTAATTAGGCAGATGCGCTGACTCCCAAACTTGTTGTGAAGGTTTTATAATGTAGGTGTCTTGTTGGGCTTAGTGCCACAATCTTCTAGATCACTTGAACTTCGTGCTCTAGGAATGTTTCTTGTGAGTTATGTGTACCCTCCTGTTGTAGTTTTGTCTTGAAAATTGTTGGCCCTTTCGTGGGTTAAGTTAACCCTACAGGCTCGCTGACTATATGGATAAACCTCAATCACTTTGTATGAGTTGCTGATTAGAAGCTGTCCCTTAGGGCGCAGTTGTTCCCTGCAGAGTCTGGTGCCTGCTGGAATCCCTCTTTGGGTGTGCTCCTTATGTAGCTAGTTGGGTCAAGCTCTGGTGTGTTCTGAAGCCCACTAATGGCATTATTGGTTCTGAGTCCACTTGGGCAGAATTCAAATAGAGCTCAATGTCAGATGTTGTGTGTAACTGGTCTTGGGTTTCCTGTCTGGAGTTATCACACTATTCACTGATTGTGGCTGAGTTTACTGGGCCTGGATGTGCATGGGAAAGGCCAATCTGTAGAAATGTCAGCTTCCTTTAGCATAGAGCTAGGGGCAGATCCATAAAGTGACCAAGGCTCTTTTAGATTTACCTCTACCTGTCAATTACTCTGCCTTCTTCTGAGGTTTCCTGGTCTTTCTCCAGAGCCTTCCAAAGAAAGACTATAGAATGGCCCAGGCTGGTCATGACACCCTCCACACCATTCCACTAGTCAGGAGCTTGGTGTTTAGGGGTGACCAGATTCAAGACAATGGGGCTAGTGGGTCCCCTACTTGAGTCCTGCAGTCAGTCACTCAGTGAGAGGAAAGTGGCCCCTTCTCCAGAGCCCAACCACTCAGTCTCTCTTTGAATCTCTAATCTCTAGATCTTTCTGGAGGAACATGCTACAGGTTCAGGTTGGGTGCAGGCTACCATTCTCTCTGAAGGAGCAAGCTCAATTGGGTAGATGACCAGGCTTGGGAGGACAGATCATAAGAGACTGTTGTTCAGGTTGGTCCTGGCCTAGCCTGCAGGAAGGATCCAAGCACTTCATTCTAGTGCCAGACAATAAATTCCAAGGGAGACACACTTTGAATATCTCAGCTTTGAGATGTATACCCTCTCCCTCACCCCCTCACCTTCCATATAAGTGAGTTCAGCTGGGCAGGGCCACTGGGACTTGGGTGGGCCAGTTCAAACTATCTTCCATTGAGGGTGTTTATGGAAAGCCTATAGAAGGATATTGGGTACTTATTCCCCTTCCTGGGATAGTGGGGGCTGAGCTCACAGGAGAAATAAAAGTAGTTCCCCCATGATTTACCATATAACCAAGTACCAGCTGTGTGATTCCCAGATAAAAGCCTCCATGGAAGATGCTTCAAAGTCCCAACTCTGGGCAGTACTCAGATACCTCTACCTGACTGTACTCAGCAGGGTGGGTCACAGAGTGGCAGGGCAGGCCAATTGATTCAATAAGTGGTGTGTGTGGGGTACATAAACTTTACTCTTAAGTTGGGGAAGAATGTTATTCATTCCAAAGCTACACAGTTCAATTAGTGTCTCAGTCTCCACCAAGAGCTTTTCCAGAAAGAGAGCACCCCAAAAGTTTCTGCTGGTTGAAGCCAGCAGACCACTCTGCAGGAACTGAGCCTGGCAGGGTGTTGTCACGAGTAGTTGGAAAACCAAGCAGTGCACTTCCCAAGCTGGTGCTGTAACATTTTGTGTGCTTAACCCTGGATAGGTGGCATCTTGGTCTTTAGCAGACTCATTTTTCTCCCAGGCAGACTGAATCCCCACTGCTTTTCACCACCAGATATACAGTCTCCTTATACCTATCTCTGTGGACTGGGTTAGAAACCCCTGAATGGGGTTGAGACCTCTGGCTCCTGAGGGGAGGGAGTTTTGCAGCCATGATATCTTTCTGACTTCTCAGCCACTCTATGTGTGTGTGTGGGCCAGCCCTTTCCCCATCTCTGCCATTTTTACCAGTCTTTTTAAAATATATCTTGGTTTCAGAGAGAGGAAAGAAGAGGGATAGAGAGAGAAACATCAATGATGAGAGAGTCATTGATCAGCTGCCTCTTGCACGCCCCCGACTGGGGATCGATCCCGCAACTGGGGCATGTGCTCTGAATGAAAATTGAACCCCGATAGCCTAGATCCTAGGTCGATGCTCAACTGCTGAGCCACGCCTGGCCGGGCCTTTTTACCAGTCTTTATGTGGCTTATTCTGTAAATCTTTGGTTATGATATTTCAGTTCAGCTAGGCTTCAATTGGTTATTCAGTTTGATTGCTCTATAATTTAGCTATAAATCCAGTTTGGCACTGGGAGCAGATGAGTGTAGCTTCCACCTACTCTGTAGCCATCTTGGAATGTATCTTTTATTTATTTATTTATTTTAAATGTTTTGTAATTTTTTAAATGTTTTCTGTCTCTTTGTTGAAGTTTTCACTGAGTTCTATTCTACTCCCAAGTTCATTGAGCATTCCTATAACCAGTGCTTTGAACTTTATATCTTGTAGATTGCCATCTCCATTTCATTTAGTTATTTCTGGAGTTTTGTCCTTTTTTAATTTTAAGTTTTTATTTTGGACAGGTTTCTTTGTCTCCTCACTTTGACTGAATCTCTGTGTTGGTTTCTATGTATTAGGTAGATCTACTATGTCTCTCGTTTCTGGTAGATTGGCCTTATGTAGATGGTTTCTTATGTGACACAGTGGCATATTCTCTCTGGTCAATAGAGACAAGTGCTCCAGGTGTATTCCCTGAGTTGCTTGTGTGTGCCCTCCTGTTTTAGTTGGGTCTGCATTGCTGTTGGCATGTCATTGTTTGGAGTGGAGCTTTAGGCTTACTGGCTGTGGGCAGTGGCTATGACCACATTGGACCAGTTGTTGCATGGGGGCTTACCCCATTCAGTGGAATGTGGTGCAAGCCAGGGCTGTCCCTTGTTGTGAAGCTGATTGGATGAGGTTCTGGTGCACTTTGAAGCTGAGCACCAGGTGTATTGAGTTTGGAGCCTCCTGGGGGTTTCTCTATTGTTGTTTAGTTTCAGCCATCACTTGTGGAGGGCTTGGGGCTGCTTGGTAGGAGCTTCAAAGTGATATTTGGTTTGTTGTCACTTGTGCTGGGCTTGAAGGTATAAGTAATGGCATAAGTAATAGCTGGCCATTACTTATGCCAGTTTTGGGGCTACTTGATGGAGTTACAAAAAATATTTAGAAAGTCATTGCTTGTTAGGCTTGAGGCTGCTTGGCAGGAGCTACAATGTACATTGAGGCTGCTGCTGCTTGTGTGGGGTCTGTGGACCTTTGAGAAAGTCTGCAGTGCAAGCCTAGAACAACCAACACTTGTGCGGGTTTGCAGTATTTTGAGTGTGTCTGTAGCATGATTTGAGGCATGCCACCCCTGTGGAGGAGCAGCTGGAAGAGGCTTAGGCTGGGCATGGCAGTTGAGTGGGGTGGGACTTCAATAAATCACCAAAGTGGAATGAATATATTAACGAAATTAATGGAGATCACAGATTTGGTTTCCTGCACGTGGCCAGCTGGGTGAAAGAACTAATCAAAGGCAAAATGTCACCCACCAGTGTTTCTATTCCCCAGAATAATTTGCCTCAACCCTTGCCTGTCAAGCTCTCACCTTGAATTTAGTTCCTCCTTGTGTTTTCCTGATACTTTTGAGCTGCTGTTACTGTGTTGGTGCTTAGAGCAAGTGAGTTTGTGTGCTAGCCATTTATGAGTAGCCTGTCTTGGTCTTCAACCGTCTTTTGTCTCACTGGGATACAATCCCCTCTGGTTTTCACAGCCAAATATTATGGAGACTTATTCCTGGCACTGGTGTCCCAGACTGGGAAGCCTGGTGTAAATCTGAGACCCCACACTCATTAGGATGACTTCTGGAGCTGAGATATAACCTCTGTTTCTTTTTCTAAAAAATCTTATTGAATTTACTGAAGTGACTTTGGTTAATAAAATTATATAGGTTTCAAATGTACAATTCTAAAACACATCATCTGTACATTGTATTGTGTGTTCACCACCCCAAGTCAAATTTTCTTCCATGACAATTTATGCCCCCTCTACTCTCTTCTACCTACCATCCACCCCCCTTTCCCTCTGTGTCTATAAATTTCCTTTTTTACTGCATCCCTTCATCTATTTCACCCAGACTCCAACCCCCACCCCTCTGACAACTGTCAGTCTGTTCTCTATATCTATATGTTTCTATTTTGTTTATTTTGTTCACTAGATTCCACATATAGATGAAATCATATATTTTTCTTTCTCTGACTGACTTATTTTGCATAGCATAATAAACTCTAGGTTCATCTATGCAGTTGCAAAATATAAGATTTCCTTCTTTCTTGCACACATGTAGTACTCCATTATGTAAACATACCACAGCTTTTTAATCAGCTTTTTAATCTACTGATGGTGTGGGCTGCTTTCAAATTTTGGCTATTGTAAATAATGCTTCAGTGAACACAGGGGTGCATGTTTTCTTTCAAAATAGTTTTTCAGGTTTCTTTGGACATAATCCAGAAGTATAATTGTTGAGTTATAAGGCATTTTCATTTATATATTTCTGATGAAATTCCATACTGTTTTCCACAGTGGCTGCACCAATCTGCATCCCCTCCAATGGTGCATGAGGTTTCCCTTTTGTCAATATCCTCATCAACACTTGCTTGTTGATTTATTGATGATACCCATTTTGACAGGTGTGAGGTGATATCTTATTGTGATTTTAGTTTGCATTTCTCTGATGATTAATGATGTTGAGCATCTGTTCATATGTTTATTGGCCATCTGTATCTTCTCTTTGGAGGTCTATTTACATCCTTTGCCCAATTTTCACTTGGATTGCTTGTTTTGTTTGGTGTTGAGTTGCATAGTTCTTTATAAATTTTGGATATTAACCCCTTATCGGATGTATCATTGGTAAATATGTTCTTCCATTTAGTGCATTGCCTTTTCATTGCGTTGATGGTTTCTTTTGCTCTGCAAATCTTTTTAGTTTTATATAGTCCCATTTGTTTATTTTTTTTCTTTCCCTTGCCCAAAGAGATATATTAGAAAAAATATTGCTATGAGAAATGTCCAAGATTTTACTGCCTATGTTTTCTTCTAGGATTTTTATGGTTTCAAGTCTCACATTTAAGTATTTAAGTCATTTTGTGTTTATTCTTGTATATGGTGTAAGAAGGTGTGTAGTTTCTTTTTTTATGTATCTGTCCAATTTTCTCAACACTATTTATTAAATAGAATGTCTTTACCCTATTGTATATTCTTGCCTTCTTGTCAAATATTAATTGATCATAAGTGCGTGGGTTTATTTCAGGGTTCTCTGTGTTTTTCCATTGATCTATATGTCTGTTTTTATGCCAGTACCATACTGTTTTGTTTATTATGGCCTTGTATTATAGTTTGATATCAGGTAGTATGAGACCTCTGACTTTGTTTTTCTTTCTCAAGATTGCTGAGGATATTTGGGATCTTTTATGGTTCTATACAAATTTTTTGAATATTGGTTTTTATTCTGTGAAATATGCCATTGGTATCTTGGTAAAATTTGTGTTAAATCTATAGATTACTTTGGGTACTATGGATATTTTAATAATGTTAATTCTTCCTATCTGTGAACATGGAATATGCTTTCACCTATTTGTTATTCCTTAATTTCTTTCTTCAGTGTCTTATAATTTTTTGAGTACAGGTCATTAATATCCTTGGTTAAATTTATGCCTAAGTATTTTATTATTATTTTTGTGTGTGATGCAGTTGTAAATGGAATTGTCTTCTTCATTTCTCTTTCTGATCATTTATTTTTGGTATTTAAAAATGCAACTTATTTCTGGATATTTATTTTGTATTTTGGTACTTTACTGAATTCATTTATCAGTTCTAGCAGTATTTTGATGTAATCTTTAGGGTTCCCTCCTGTTTCTTAACCACCACATTGTGGGTGTGGTTCCTGCCTGCTACACATTTCCACCCCTCTTACCAATCTTGATGTGGCTTCTACTTTATATCTTTAGTTTAGATGTAATCATGGGAGGAGGCGATATCAAAGTTTACCTACTTTGCAATATTTAGAAATCCATTAATTGTTCTAAGTAAATCCATGATTATTCTTCATGATTACTATTGTCTGAATAACATTTTAGACTGAGAAAATTTGTTTACTCTCAACCCTTACAAGATGTCTTAAAAATACAAGGTATTGATTCCAATAAAAACCAGTCTAGAGACAGAAATAAATCATTGTGGATTTATTTCTACAAATAGTAACATAACTCAACTAATATTTTCTACTGAATCAACATTTTGATTTTTACCTTTAATGAACAGTGTCCTAAAGGACATTTTCAGTTCTAAAGTTATTACAACCTTATTTTATATGCAATGAGATAACCTTTGGTCAAAAGCAATAATTTCTTAAGGGAAAGTTCCATTAGTATTTGGAGTTTTTTTTAGACTGCATATGATCAAACATAAATTGGGTTGGAAAATGATGTGAAAAATGAGAATATAAGCATATATACACAGTTCAAAAAGTAGTGAGCAAATATACAAAGATTTTTGGTATGTTGTTGCTACAGAGCTCTGCTTTGCAATGTTTGTATGTGTATGTGTGTGTGTGTTGGTGGTGGTGTTGATGGTGCATGTGTATATGGTGCATTTTGGGCTGAGTGTGGCGAGGTGTAGGTTGGGGAGAGATGGTGAGCAGAAGTGAGGTTTCACCCTTGAGGGGTCATGTACATCTACATAAAATTAAAATATAATAAAGTTTGGTATGCAAAGCACAGATTATCCATCTAGCTGCAGAGGAGAAAGGCTGCCCTCAGACAAGAAATATGACACATAATTATACAGACTTTTGACAGCATATCTTCTATCTACTAATTCAAACTAATGGTATAAAGAAGAAAGCCAAGAATCTGAATGAAGTTGGAAGAGAAGCCTAACAATTTGCCTCCACCTTCTGCATTAGAGTCTACTCTGTTATATTTAGCTATAAAAGTGTTA